>NC_039290.1:5622578-5810543 GCF_003368295.1 Carassius auratus
AAAAGACATTGATGTCATAAAATTTCTAGGAGTAGTTTGTCGCAGTTTAAAATATGTAACTTCCTGTTGCCAATAGGTGGCCGCTATGACTATAACTGAATATTGGCATGTAGATCTGTTCAGGTCAAGAGTCTTATCCAACATGTGAAGTTTGGGGCAGATTGGACATTGTATGTCTGAGTTACAGCAACTTCCTTTTTCATGGCGAAACATCAAAATTTGTCAGGCCGCCATGGACCCGCCCTTTAACGAAACCTCAAGTCCTTCGCAATTTATTATCGCAAAGGGCTTTAGATTACACTGACCAAGTTTGGTGTTGATCTGAATAAATCTCTAGCAGGGAGTTCGTTAAAGTACAACCCCTGAAAATGGCAAAAAACAACACCAATTTTGAAGGGAAAATTCAAAATAACCGACTTCCTGTTGGGATCCGGATTTCGTACCAAGAGACTTTTTGTAGGTATTGGAGTGTTACATGTGTGTACCAAATTTTGTACATGTATGTGAAACATAGCTCGAGGCGCACTCCGTTGAAAGTGTATAGGTGGCGCTATAGAGCCATTCTGCCACACCTGGTGGAATATTGGCCTGAAGATCTGTTCAGGCCAGGACTCTTATAACACATGTGAAGTTTGGGGAAGATCGGACATCTTATGCCTGAGTTTATAACATCTTTTATTCGCATGGCGAGACATCGAACTTCGTCGCGGCGCCATGAACAAGCCTTTTAACGAAAACTCAAGATCTTCACAACTGACATCGTACAGGCCTTTAGATTAGACTGACCACAAAAAAAGACATTGATGTCATAAAATTTCTAGGAGTAGTTCGTTGCAGCGTAAAATATGTCACTTCCTGTTGCCAATAGGTGGCGCTATGACTATAACTGAATATGGGCATGTCAGTCTGTTCAGGTTCGGAGTCTCCTCAAACATGTGAAGTTTGGGGCAGATTGGTCATTGTATGTGTGAGTTATAGCAACTTCATTTTTCATGGCGAATCATCGAAATTCGCCAGGCCGCCACGGACACGCCCTTCAACGAAAAGTCAGGATCTTCGCAATTTAACATCGCAAAGGCCTTTAGATTAGGCATACCAAATTTGGTGTTGATTTGAAGAACTCTCTAGGAGGAGTTCGTTAAAATACAACACATGGAAATGACCAAAATTACACAAAATATGCTCATAATATTAAAAATAACCGACTTCCTGTTGGGTTTAGAATTTCGCTCCAAGAGTCTTTTTTGTAGGTATTGGTGTGTTACATATGTGTGCCAATTTTCGTGCATGTACGTGAAACATAGCTGGAAGGCTGTTGATTTTCTTGGTATAGGTGGCGCTGTCGAGCCATTTTGCCACACCCTCTTCTGAATCCTATATCAGACGAAAATTTTCACCAGGTTTGACGAGTGTGCAAAGTTTCATGACTTTTTGAGCATGTTAAAGCCCTCAAAAATGCGATTCATTCGGGAGAAGAAGAAGAAGAAGAAGAATAATAATAATAAAAAACAAAGCAGATACAAGAGGGTCCTCGCACCTCGGTGCTCGGGCCCTAATAATAATAAACGGAGCAATTCCAAGAGGGTCCTCACACCATCGGTGCTCGGGCCCTAAATATATGCTGACACATACTCACATCCGAGTATGGCATGTCCTGTTACACCGCTTCAGGCTGAGGCTTTCTATTTGACATGTAAATCGGTTATTACAGTTTCTAAAGTCATTTGTATTAAAAATTGGTTACAAATCAGAATTGCAGTTTAAAAGGGGTCTGTGTATGTCTACATTTTAAGACATTGAAAAAATAAATAAGGATCTAAGACATTCATTAGATACCTTTAGAAATATTTTACGTAAAAACACAGTTGGCACGACTCGTTCACTTTTCTACTTTTTTTTTTCCTCACGCTGTGTACAAAAAAGGCTATGAAATTACACATTAATCCATACATCGAAAAGAGAGATCATGAAACATCAGGTCATTTGTGCACATCGTTCTGTGAGTGTGTACGGGCCTCATCCTTTTTGACAATTTAGTATCCACCACAATAACATTAATGTTTTTTTAATGAAATTAGGATGCGCACAATTACTAAACAAATAAAAAAACGGAAAAAAATAAAGTACTTTTTTTTTTTTAAACTTGCAGGATCCTGTGGACAATAAAAAGAAACTACATACAACGAAAAATAAAATCATCTGTAATAACCCATAAGATGATTTATATACTTTTTGACCAGACAAATTAAGCTCTTGGTCCATTAAGTCTCTCATGGGAACAAATATAAAACGCCATTTACAAAAGGATGATGGCAAAATTAAACATAATACCCAAATCTAATATTTACCCACCAGAACTCTTTCTGACTCGTTTGCTGTAAGTCATCAGGTAGTGTGGCCGCAGGGCCTGATAGTGTAACAGTTAATGTGAGGAAGAAGAGGGGAACCGGGAAGAGAAGGGAAGTGGGGCAACTGGCATGCAGCAGAGCCCCGCCCCTCTCTCATCTCAAGCTCCGCCCTCTCCATCGGTCAACAGTGTTGAGTAGTGTTCAGCTGTAGTGACTCGGCATGGCGAGAGGTCACTGTCTCCTGTCCTCGGCCTCTGATCTTGAGAAGGCCATTACCACATCCTCAGCTCCTGTATGGGGAAAAAATATAATATATATATTAGATAACTACTTAAATAAATTTTCAGTCAAAAAGGAAATAATGCTGCTCTGAGGAGATTACTTATTTCAACACTATTCGTGTTGCACAAAGTACTACACATAAAATAAATAGAGTCACACTCCAGGCTATTATCTTAACAGCTTTACTAGACAAGGTGAATGCAATCTTCACAACAGAGCAAATTACGTGGCCTCGTCCAATGGCAGCACACATTGTTATAATGGCTGAAGAGCGAGCAGGCTGTGTGCGGTGTAATTAAACTCAGACAATGCCTTACAATTGTCTGCCTTACAAACACTCCAGTCAGAAAAATTACAGTAACACTGGGATAAATAAAAAAACATAATACAGGGCTATGTTCTGAATAGGCATACTGCATACTGTATATCATTATTTATTTATTTTTAAATAGTATGTAAAATATGCACACAATATAAAATGGTAAACATTCAGAACAATACAATGTAGCACATCTGTTGATCACTTAATTCTAAAATCTCTGCATCAGATTTATTTAGTATTTTTTTTAACTCAAAGTAAAAATGTCTTTATTGTTTAATCAGAATGTTAGTAAATAAGCTAAGGGCATCTAAGCAAGTCACTAGCAACCCCAAACACATGAAATATGGGTTCAAGTCATACCGAATGCATGAACTGCTGAAATGCATAAATTTAAACGTATGGAAAATTGTTGCTCAATGTAGTGGGTCATCTGGTTATTCAGTACATACAGTAAATTAGCAGTATGCTATTTCAAAGATTGCCAAGGTATCTAAAGTCTGTTGTAAAGATGAGTCTTCTTTAAACAGCACTGACCCCGCATACTCCTCAAATCAATATTTCCCACATTCATACTCCCGCTGCCCTGATCTCTGACTTGGAGAACTATGGGGATGGGTGTTCACAGTCTATCATAATGAGTCCATTCATAAGATTCAAATTAGATCATATTAATAATGAATATACCCAGATACCTAGCCCTCAGTTTGTTCACATAAACAGCTTGAGGTCAGAGTCATCAGCATGAGACACAACACCCCCAGTACCAACCACTGCGTGAGGTTTTCTGTGCCACACTGATATGAAATGCATCTAAAAGCCTCTATAAACCAAATCTACTGAAATATGGAGTCTGGAAAAACAAACACTGCGAGAGACGTCCTCTAAAGACATGGAAATGTCACCGGCGGATTGCAGGAAGTCCATGGGGTGTTTAAATGAAGGAGCGAGAGTGTTTGTGATTTCAGTCAGGTTCGGGACAGATTCTCAGCGAGTGAAGGCGCTAATCAATTCCAATCCTGAATTAACGATGCCACCAGGGGAAGGAACACAAAACCCCTGCAAACCAGGTAAACAGGATTTGTAGGTCCAGCTGTCCCAAGATGAAGAAGGATTTATAACAATCCCACAAATGTGTAAACACAAAATAAACAGCAAAACCTTGAGCTCTGGCTGGATTATTTTGAAAGTTATGTAGGAATTGCTGCACAGGAAGTGCTCATGTGTCTAGGTGATCTAGCGCAATATCTAATATGTTCGCCAATCCAGTGTCTTATTAGTTATGGACCTCATTTATTATGTTAATTTCCTCTGCTTTTCATGTACTCTAACTCACAAAATCAGACACACCATGTCCTCTAAATGAAATGACCCGTTTAATTTTCCAGGAGTTTAAGATACTCCAACTGTCAAAAATGCAAAAAGCATGTACTCAACAAAGGTGCTCTTTTTACTTCACCAAATGCCAGTGTATTTTGATGATTCTGTTTACTTTCCTGTAGAATTTGGCAATATTTGGATTTTTTTATCCAAAACTTAACTCTTCTGAAATATTTACTAAAAAGTGCTGCACTGAAAACCACAAACCATTCAAATTATAAACAAATGCAGTAAAGGTCAAGAACAAAAAGAACAAGGACCTTCCAAAACTGCCAATTTATGGAACTGTTGAACATTTATACACAACAGAATTTAAATGATCTACATTTAGGGACATTTCTTAAATATAGTTGGTAAATCTGAGTCTCTAATGAAAATGAAGATGATATTATAACCAAAACATTTCAACTGAAAAATAGAATTGAAAATATCTTCGTACATAAACATCTTAGTATTTATTATGCTGACATTTTTTGTTTACTTTAAAATATTATTTATTCTAGAAATTTGGTTTACAAAAATATTTATCTGTAAGTAAATAAATAAATAAATACATGCATGCATACATAAATAATCTTTTAAACTAGGCATTATAAGACAACAACATCTCTTATGTGTTTCTTTGACTATAATATTAACACACAAAAGAAGATACTCCTTAGAACAGTCTTCATTATAATCTTTATTACTCCTTTCTGTGGAAGACGCCTTTCTGATTAAAAGTAAACAGAAACATTAGCATACAGAGACTGTGAAGTTCATTGAAGTTCAGCTTCAGACGAGAGTGTTAGCACCTTACTGAAAACACTTCAGGTGCAAAACCTGTTCACAAGCTCTATGTTATTTTATTCTACTGAAAATAGTCTAATTTCAGTCTTTCTGATGATTTAGCTTACAGCCGAATCTAATAAAAGCGGCACTGAATTACATTTTTATACTTTTTGGGAAATCTCTCAGAATAATAAAAAAAACTTTGTGAAGTGGGTATACTCTTAATTTATGCCCCCATTTTTTAAGCAACCCAGCAAAGGATGAAAGCCATGTGTTATAAAGAGTGACGTTTAAAACTAGTTCACCCCAAAAAATGGGCCCGTAGTGTTTACACGGTCACTTAACATCTGCTGCTTGACTTCACTTCCCTTAGGATCATTAAGAAATTAATATTAGTCACAGAAGAAGTGCAGATTTAGAAATAAATCATTCTAATAAAAAATGTATAAATATATACTGTCTGCAGCAATTAACATTAAGTCAGAACCTCTAGTAAATTACATGCTACTTTGTTTAGCTGTCTGTTCCGAATCGTGGGAGAATCATGAAGACACCCCACACCAAAAAAAAAGAACTGTGATGATGAAAATGAGACTGCGGCTACTAAACCATCAACAGCATGTCTTTGATCCTGTATTATCTTAGGGTTGCATAATGCTTGCGTAACAGCCCAGTCATGGTAAGGAGGGGTCAAAGACAAGGACAAGGCTTTATAATCACCGACAGGCTGCTCTCAAAATCCTCACAGTTAAACTGAAAGTGTGTGAAGGGAGGATGAAGAGACCGTGGATGAAGATGCCCCTCTCCATCTTCCGGCTGCTTCGTTATGATGGAGCCACTCCCTGCGATGCACGCTGTGTCATAGAAGCACAAGCCAATGCGCCGCAGACGTCAGAGCGCTCATGATTCATCGCCTAGCAACAGCTCAGAATCAGCTTGCATCACAATCCGGCAGGCAGCAAACAGCGATGAACAAACAGCAGCTGTCTGCCTCCCCGTATCACTGACCTGTTCAACCTCTAACAACAATACACTCATCGCAATACATAATCATATTACAAAACACCTGTGGTCTACTGTAGCAACAGCGGTTTTAATTGTGAATGTGAGCTCTCTGATACTTGCTTTATTCCACTAAATGATTGCATGTAAAATAAGCTCTAATTTCATGAACATGCCATATTTTTTACCTTACGAAAAAAGTAGTACACAATGTAATTTAAAATAATATAATAATAATAATAATAATAATAATAATAATAATAATAAATAAAATTAGTTCTATTTAACATGGTGTGGCTTGCCTCAGAAAACAAAAAATAATTTGGAACTATAAGGTTATATTTGTTAACATTAATTAAGATTAATAAATGTTTCATCATGTTAAATAATGTTTTAACATTACCCCCAACATACATTCTATTCATTTCTTCCTATTTTATTTTATAATTTACTAATACATTTATAAAATCAAAAGTTAGAACTGTTCATATTATTAAATGTTAATTTCACATACACAAACTAACTAAACTAAAAAAGGAATTAAATAAATAATAATTACTCAGGAATAATTAAACAAAAAGGACAAATGAAAAGACACTAAAAAGAAAACAGAAAACTATTTATTTCTACAGTGACTTTAAACACTGACTTTTAAAAAAAAGTGCACCTTTAAATCAAAATGTAGGTTATTTTACAATTTTCCCTGCCTAACAGCTATAGACTGTTTAACCCACACATACGAATCATCTGATAATAGCAATAATATACTGTAATAATGGACCAGACGGGGCACACTTAAAGATAATTGCAGGCAGATCACGGCTGAGGGATTGAGATGGCAGATATAGTATTAGTGGGTTATTTCAGGAAGTGTGGTTTAAACATGGTCAGGAGTGATGGCTCATGAGCAGTGAGTGTGTGAGATTGACACACAACCACACATACACCCCCACACCCTTCTGTGTGCATCACGCAAGGCACTTTTACATCCACAAAGACTCCAACTAGCCAAAATATGATCATGATCCCAGAAATTTCTTTCATAACAGTCTTAATATAAAATACACTTTTAATACCTTATATTAAAAAAAATAAGTCATAGATTGTACACAGTGTTGTACAGAAAATAATCAAATTTTGTTGCTATGCAGCCTGAAATAAAAACGGACAGTTTTTTTGTTTTATTCAGCTGTATTTGCAACTTATAACATCCAGGTGAAAGATAAAACGCCAAAAAATTACAATTAAAAAAAAAAAAAAATCATGTAATATGTTATATGGGTTTTTTTACGACACGTAGCAAAAGTAATTTCTTCAAGCCATCATGAGGTCTATTTATAGAAGTAAAAAATAGCTTGTAGTTTGCACAAGCTAAGAGAAATGAGTGTTTTCTGTGTTGGGCAATGAGTCATTGGTTTAGTGATGAAGGGTCTTAAGTGCGCTGTCTCTGTCACATCGGTCCACTGATGGAGTGCAGTCTGGGGATTATACCAGCAGACACAAGACAAAAGACTGTTGACTCGGCCACGCCAGTCTGAAAGATGGATAATACACCACTAACTAATGCATAGCTTTGAACTCTTCTTTAAAAGAGCAGACACTTATTCAACAAAGACAATAAAAGCTTGTAAGAGGAACGTAAAAGAGCAGCATCCTTTCAAATGCGTGTCACACAGACAGGACCAAACGAGCGAGTGCACTGTTCTCACACCATCCGACTGTAATTAACAATCCGGTTGGACTGAAGGTCCTCTAATGAGGTCTATTTCTCTCCCTCATTCACACACCCTGCTCGCCACCCATTCCATCACCATGGAAACTGTCTACTGTACTTCCTCTGATGTTCAGTCCCCAAGGCCTCCACAAAAGCTCTCTCACAGCCTCACTGTCGACTTTCATCCAATGATGAGGATCAGAGTTCAGCCAGAGACCGGCCTGCCAGTCACACTTCTTTTGAATCCCAGAAATAATATATATATATATATATATATATATATATATATATATATATATATAATAATAATAATAATAATAGTACTAGTAATAATAACAGTAGTAGTATGATAGGGCTTCCCAAACCTGTGACCTAAATTATTTATCCCAAGTCCAAAACAAAATGTTTAAAGATACAGTGCATTTTAAAACATCTTTGCATGTTGAATATTTCTGATTTATTTTCTTATTAGATTTAAATAAACACTTAAAATATAAATAAAAATATATTTTATTACACACTGGATTTTTTTAAATATCACAAACCCCTGTTATTTATATAATTTCTCTTTTTTACACTTTTTCTAAATTATGATAATTAATAATTTTTAATTTAAATTTAAAATATATATTTTTAAATAACGTAAATATTATTACATAAATCAAATTATGCATAATTAATTTTGTATCTGATATCAATATTAATAATATTATTGTTTTTAAATGTATTATTTTATAATTATATTTATATAGGTGAAATTTTTTTCCCATTCACAACATAGTCACCTAATTACTGAGTGAATAAAAAGTTGCCCAATCATGTATTTTTAGCTACATTTCTTCAGGCCTATTAATGAGTTCAGGAGTTTGAAGCTCTGAGCTGCCTGAACTCACAAAGTTCTCCTTTGCCCACCGTCCTCCCCCAGACACCAACCTCCAGTTTCATCCTCTAAACTTCAAGGCCTTAGATATGATTAAAATTGCATTACAAAACTTTGAATATGCGTCTATGCTAATTAGCCAATTAGATGGTCCCGAATGCAAATGTTTGTTTAAGCCATAAACAAATAAACAGGGAAAGTGTCAGGTTAGGAGCTTCTAAAGGAGTAAACATACCATGTTTGTACACTTATGAAGAAAATCGGAGTGGTAGTTGCATGTACAAAACTCACTGTTGCAATGCTTGGGAGTATGACTGCCAGGCTGTTGCTAAAGTGTTCAGAGTAGTCAAAGAGCCCATTCACCAATAATGTGTTATATATGATGATCATGTGTAAACCACTTTCAAATATCAGAAACCAATCAAACCTGTACAGCTTGAAAAAAAAAAAAGTTTATTCCTATGAGAGAACAACAGCCACTGAGAAAGTGAAATGTTCAGCCTCATGGTCCGAGTCTATTATATTCACAAATTTGCCAAACTGTTAACTGAACATACAGCAGCCCTTTAATTTAGCCCAGAAATCTGAATGGCCTACAGATCACCCATACCTTTAAATATGAAGCCATGTAGCATGTATCTTTTCTGTAAGAAATATGAGAAACAAATATAGTCACATCTGCAGATTTAGTAGTCTGATGAGGTGACTCATTTTCCAAGGTGTTGGACACAAACACAGGCAGTCCTCTGAGACAACTTGATACGTAAATGATTCATCCAACTGCAGTATAGTCCCCTGAGATGTGGCAATATTTTGCCTGATTTGAGAGAGAAAGCATTAGCATGTGTAGATATGAAGAATATTACATTAGCTAAATCCTCAGATAGCGGTGTCGTGATCCTACATTATCCCTCTAATTTGAACTAAAATAAGTGAGTACTACTGAACACTTTCCAGTTCACCTCAGCAGACCTTTAGCATTTTTAGCACATGCTTTATTTAAGGGTTCACACAGATCGTACACCAGAGAATGAGATGTCACAGTTTCTCCTAATAGAAACAGACTAATCTTGGTGATACTCCACGAACATATTCCTGATGGCCCTCCTCGTCTGTGCATTAAACAAAGGTTATTGTACTTCATCGTTTGTTGTTCATTAAGTGTGTTCTCCCTTTCATCTCAACCTCATTATACTGCAGGAGACCACAAGCGGCTACTGATCGCTTTCATCTAAGGGCTGCCATTTACATTTCTTATTCTAGAAGCATCACAACATCTTAAAAATCACTCATCAATGTTGGAGCAAACACACACAAAGCTCTGCACAAGAAGTAATTTGAGCTGGAAAAATCCCAGAAGCACAACACACAGTGACATCTACATCCATTTTTCTTTTGCTACTGCATTATTTATGAAGATCCTTCCCCAAAAAAAGAGGTTTCCTTGTCTAACAACCAGGCTAATTTGCATATTTAATGAAAACAAAATGTGTGCTCCATTCTTCTACACAACTAGAGTTATTCACAACATTAACACTTCTTTCTTCCCGTAAAAAAAAAAAAAAATTATATATATATATATATATATATATATATATATATATATGACAAGCTGGTCAGTTAATGCATCATATTAAGACCAAGCATTACAGTTTTATTCTTACTATGGTATATGATGCAACCAATTGACGTTATTTCACTTTAGACCTATAGATCAGCTGATAATCTCAGTTAAAATCAGAGGAAATTACCCTACAATATACAACATTTAGCGTTTCAATTTCCTACCTGAAACATTTATGTTGTGCTAGCGCCCCCCTGTGGAACAAGTTACAGCACAATGTTGTCCAAAATATAAAGAAATACTGTTTAAAGCATTGAGTTTAAAGTATATACATATTTTCTCTCGCATTCTCTCTCACTCTACAAATATAATTAAAATATTAAAATAAGGTAGGGGAAATATAATTAAAATATTAAACAATGTACATTGTTTATATATGATAATAATATAATACAACCATATACATAACCATGTCAGTAGGTTTAACAATATCCCTATTTCAAGTTCAAATCCAATTTATACATGAACTAGAGTCAAGTTATGGTATCAAGTATGGCAGTTTTAAGGACCATTTCCAATTATAAACTTAATCAAGAAAGACAATAATCATTTTAATATTCCAATGTGCTGTTGATATGAACCACAGCTCTCAGTAAATAAGAGTGTTCATGGTAAAGGTTTGACCTGTGCTGTTCAGGCAGTAAATGTTGTCTTACCCTGGTCAATCGGGTGCTGTGGTAACTGACTCATCTGGCTGTGCACCACGCCTGCATAATTCCGCAGAAATGCTTCCTCATTTGGTGTCAGCTGTAAGAGTTGGGACAAAAAAATTGACTTCACATTTGCCAATTAAATTCCATGCTAGTGTCCAGTTAATGACCACTTAAAATGCTACTAAACTGTCAAACCCAAGATCAGTTTCAAGAAACAAAGAAAGGGTCACCAAATTCATAACGACTGGTTTCTATATTTTAAAGAAAATATAAAAATGCAAGCAATTTGCTTTCTAAAGAATCCCTGATCTTATTTTCCATTATTATTAAAGAAAATGCAGATTATTCTAAAGAAAACAGTGTCTTTCAATAAACTGTAACCAAGGTTGTGCAGCTGTGGGGAAATAATCCTGACAGAAGAATTTGTCCTGCTGCTTATGAATTTGAGCATAACATAAAAAAATTGACATTCAATATCTCAGGTAAGAAATAAGGAAGGGGACAAATGTTATTAATTTTTGGTGATGTTCCCCAACATGTTAGCTGTATCTGATTCAAATTTTGTGGTGATGGCATAAAGTAACCAAAAGTTACAGTTACAGCATTTTGGAACAAAAGAAGCCTTTTTGTTTAGCCCTCAACACCCTGGAGGTTTTTTAAAAACTGTTTGCAGAGTGGCATACAGAAGAATATAGACTCATAACTCCAAAACCATAGCAAGGAGAGTCTTGCATCTAATAATAAAATCATGGTAAATTTGGGGTGTTTTTAATTGGGAAAATTTTCTGAAAATGAAGTGGCAAGTTACGAGTGAAAATGTCACATGATTTTTTTTGCCATGCTACATCTGCCTCTTCAGTTTTATAAATTGATGAGAAACATCTTTAGATATAAATGGATTAAAATGCTCATGAAAAATAGGATTAGTAATTTTTTAGTGCGTGGGGGTTTCCTGCGTTACACTCCATTTTAGAGGGACTACGCAAGAGTTTCAAAGCTTTAAAATGATACATATTTTGTGTTATTCCACTGAGTGGTTGTTATTTTCATTATGTATTTCTTAATGGGGGGGGGGGTACTGGGTTTAAAGGGTTAAAGCACATCAGAAGATGTCTTATTCTCACTAGTCTGACACTTACATTTGATCCCATTTTCTTGAGCATGAGCAGCACCCGCACCTTCTGCTGGATGTACATCTCCTCAGGAGACTTGCCAGGGGCTTCCTCTCGGTTCATCCCCCCTGCTCCTGACGCACTGCTGAGCAACCACACACAGAGCAAAGAGAGCAATCAATTATTCATATCCCAAATTTTATTTCAAGAACTCATGAGTTGAATACAGTCCTACTTGGGTTTTATACAAAAAAAAATATATATATATATATATATATATATAGCATGAGGGCCTGGAAACGTGAATTAGACCTAATTTTGACTGCAGTGAACATTTCCATTTAATTTTTTTTCAACTGAATAATGCTATACAGAAGAAAACCCATTACAAACTAGCTTCATTCAATCAGGCAACATATTTGGTTTAAGAAAAATGAAACCCATCGTAACCTTTGCCAAATGCAGAAAGCTTCTAATTAAACAAAATGACTGACTTCAGATCATAGAGCAGGTTGACAGTATCATAAATGGCCCTCAAGCATATTTAATGGCAGATATAACCATGCTCCTAGCTTTTCCTCGTCTTCCTCACTTCTTAATGACCTATTTTCAGACTTGCACTCAGTGTGAAAGTGTGAAACGCTTCTAAGGACCTCGAGGAGCAAAAAAATAACAATTACTGAAGAAAGCCACAATACAGTCAATTTGCAAAATGATTTGATGCCTCAAATGTTATTTTCCAGAAAATAGCATCACGACAAAAACAAAGAGACAGACTGCAGTAATACCATCTAATTCATAATCAATGCAATAATGCATCTCACATCAATGTAATGTGGAGAAAATTAAAAAAAAACTAATCACTACATCACCCAGAGAACGAAGCACTGACAATCAAGCAAAATGAATGGCATCAAATACATTCTGGGGGTTTTGTGAATGTGTCTGAGTGAACCCAGCCTGTGATGTCTCACGACCTCTTATCTGCACAAAGAGCCTCTAATACATGCTGACAGCTTGTTTGATGTGGGGTTAGCCTATATTTAATAGAAAAGCTGGTTCAACCCTTTATTTCATGACAGATAGATTTTTCTGGCCTTAACTTGAAGAATGACAGTACCTCCTCATGGCCAATCTGGTGTGTTAACAGCTTAAATATCTGAAGCCACTTAAGCCAGGAAGACAGAAAGCAATATAGAAACGGGCGACCATGGCAAAATAACTAACTCAGATATCCTCTACAGTGACAGACTCATCAGTCACCAAAGAGCCGTGACATCAAAAGAGCTTCATATTAAATAAAGCATGCACTTTATTCTGCTGCGTCTCGCTGACAGCCGTGGGGGGATGAGGAGTGCTCGCAGATGAAAGACACAAGAGGGACCGGAGCAGCAGCTCGGCAGCTCTGTGACACCAGGCACACCTTCAGGGGGGAGACGACTCACTCTCCCTCATTCGCTTTTGATCATGACTGTCCTTCCTGCTGGAGACGAGACAGGCCAGACAGCAGGCAGACTCACTGCAGCTCAACTCTGCCGCAAACACCCAAGAAGAGCCGGTGCATGACAACACACCTACTTCATCCTTCCAAGACTGTGGGTAGGAAGGTCTAAAAAATGCCCCATAATCTTTCAGGGCTTTAGATGTGTATCACACCGCAGCTCAGGAGCAGGTGTTTTGTTTGAGCAAGTCTGCAGATTTAAGAAAATGTGAGTGATAGACTGTAACAACTGAGCAAATCATTATTAAAGTCATTTACATATTCTCATAGTTTGAAGATGTGTCTATCGTGAATGAAATACTCACTGCATATTGTAAAATTAACTATACACCTTTGAGGTTAATCATACGATTACAATACATAGTGATACAAACAATATATTTTTATTGCATTTGGACAAACCCATCTCACACTCACAACAATAGATGACTTTAAAATATACATTTTTACATTTAGGAAAATCTAACTTGGAAAAGAAGAGGTTGTGGACGCACACCAGAAATCTGGATTTCTAAATACCTACCTACAGACGATAATTATTTCATGGCAAATAACCAATATTATGGACCTATAATGTTTGAAAAATAAAGTGTGTTCACGATGATGCTGCAAACTGAAAAAAGTCAGAGGAGTTTCCACACCTAAACTGTTTACCCCAAGTATAAAACAAAATGTTAAATCATAATAGTAATATTAATTTTAATATTTAATTGTAACATACATAAAATTTTATTAAAAACGAATTAAATAAAATTATATTTATGTCTTTCGGGGATATACTAAAGAATTTTCTGTACAATATTTATATATATTTATTTATATTTCCCTTAAGTTTTTTAATCATGTTTCTAAGTAGCATGGTTCTACATACAGCAGCTTGTCACCTAAAACTAAATTTTCCCCCAAGAGAGATTAAAAGAAAAAACTCAATCTAATCAGTGTTAATGCCACCAGATGGCATTTAAGACTTTTCCTGATTTCACAGTGGAAGATGTCAAATCATGTGGCGATGGGCTTAAAATAGAGCACCTATCCTCTGGCTCAGTCATGACCAAGGCTGCACCGAGGATCAAGTTAGTCTAATTTGGTTTCCCACAGTTTAATTGGAGCTTAATTTAAAATACAACATAGAGCTCCTGTTTAAAAAGCAGATAAAGCGAAAGTATTTAAGTCTTTGTTTGGTCACTGACTGGATGTTATCTCACTGCTGCAAGGTCATAACATTGAGCCAAAGCAACGATACTGCAAAAGATCAGTTTATCATTGACTCCTGACACCACCCATGTAGGGAAGGTGCAGAAGCTCGGGAAGGAGATCCACAATCCAGATAGCAGCTCTATTTATAGACTCAAGTCATTTGAATCCCCACAAACAGCTTGCTGAGAAAGATTCTTCAATTGTTTGAATGTGACAGAAATCATGCATCAGGAAGTATTTATCTTCAACTCAAGAAATTAGATCTTTTCCATGAGTTCAGTAAGAAACATCTAAATATGTGCACTTCCCTTCTATTGAGCAGGCAAAAAGCAGTATGTCAGACATCAATGATGCTTGTGTTGGAATGGGAGCAAATCCCTGCAGCCATGATCTATGGTTTAGAAATGATGACCTGTTGTTTGGGTCTCTGAATATTTTTTAAGCAGTGTATGAAAAGCAATCAAAATCCTTCCAATGCCCAGAACTAATCAAGCTCATCAAAAAAGATGCCCTCAAAAGACAACTCCAGACTTGCTTCAATATGAGAATAAATAAACAACCTTTTGTATTCGGAGCAAGAATATTAACTAATCACAATCTAATGCATAATTGGCACAAATGGTTTTCCATGGTATAACAAATTCCCAAGACACTGGATTTTGCTTTGGACCATAGCATAGGATGTTACACAACCTTTGCCTGTCAGTGGAAACAGACGATCCTGACTAACTTCAAAAACCCCAAAACTAGACTAACTGTACAGCCAAAGTAATTCTGTCAGCAAGCATGTCATCCTGTCCAACAACATCACGTCCTCTCCATGAGCAGCAGGAGCGAATGAGTAACAAATAAACGAATAATAAAGGGGATGAAAGGAGTTTTTCAGTTCCATCTCAGGGAATGTTGATCCAGCAGTGGGTGCTGTATTAGGGAGACCTATTTTGCCTCAACCACAAACCCCTGACCAAACTGAAATCCATTTACCTGATCAAAACTGGACCAATCAACATCCAGTGTGTTATAATCTGATTATAATTACAACCAATTACAAAGTTTAGCCACTATCAATACCAAGAATCACTAGCCAACAGATTTTATGGTAAACTAGCTATTTACCGTGTGGAAACAATAGTTAGTGTATTTAACAACAATGGAGATGAGGGAGCCAGAGCTGGTATGACTGATAACTAGGTCATGACTCGTTAGCAATGCATGAAGCATGACCCAGCAATGCAATCCCTGTGAATCCAAAAATAGTCAATACAAAAATAAATTAAATTTGACAAATTATTAAAAAAAATTTTTTTAAGTCTTCAAAGTTAAAAGGCATATAAGAACATTTAAGGAATGATTCTTAAGAATTTCAACAGTTTAAATAAAAAAAAATATATAATTTCACCCTTTAAATAACAATTTTTTTATGACAGGGTGTGAAACTTGAAGTGAAGCTTATTTTGTCAATGCATTGCCTCTGCATTCAAATCCATCTAGTGTTTCACAAGATGGTTGTCATTCACCAGAGCGCTTGTCATGAATCACAATACAAACCCCACTGCAGTGGGAAGCTCCCTTTGGGATCACTGCTGCACCGGCTGTCAGAGATATACAGCTATATAAAACCATGACAAGACAATTCCCTCCATAAACTAAATAGACTCACACTATATTTCAAGACAGGAAGTCAGGCCTATCCTGCTAAGGCATGGCTAATTTGTCTGAGATTTAAACCAGGTAAAAATAATTAAAATCTAATAAAATATTTATATAAAATATATCTATATATATTTTATGACACACACACACACATTATATATATATATATATATATATATTATTTTTTATCATATATAGACTTTTTTAAATTTAGTAAAATATAATATTGCCAGAAAAGGATTGAGGATCATTAATAGTGCGCAAGCAAAATTCTTCAAAGTCAAAGGAAGCCGACCACTGAAAATTTAAAGCAAGCCAAATAGGATTTCGCTAATTGCCACAGAAAGAAGCCACATTTGCAGCCAGCGAAGCTGATTTAAGCCTGGATCCAAGCCTTGATCATGTATGAGCAGGCCTGTAAGGCATAAACCCAGCCTGTGTTATGTCTGACGAACAGAAAAGAGAGGGGGTGGTGGGATGTCAAGCGACACAAGGGGGCTGGGCTCCCCACAACAACAACAAAAAAAATGTGATAAGGCTTGGCTTGGCAGGAGGTCTTAGTCCATGCCTAAGCTTGTAGCTCAAAAGCAGCTGATGATCTCCCTTCGGGACGCAGAGGTTGAGCGGTCCATGAGCCGCACCTGCCTCCCTGCCATAAAGGAGGAGAACCGTCTTTCTTGGATTCAAAGAGTCAGAATCCCTCAGGAGAATGCGAAGACTTAAGAAAAAACAGTTTCACTTCCAAGTTCACAAGTAGCTGGCCCTGCCCTGTCCCGTCAGCTCTCGAAGCCCAGCGCGGTTCAAGTGCCCACTACAGGCAGACTGCCAGTTTCACAGCCGAATGTGAGCCAAACAGATGTATTCTGTATTCACAATGAGTTTAGGGTGTGGAGAGACTAAAAATAGCCTATCATTGCCACAAGACATGATAATGTGGCACAAGTGACTGAGATTCTTTATGAACTGAGAGTCTAAGAAGAACAAATAAACCTATAAATATTAAATTGATGCAAGCAAACACAAAAACTCGTCATAAAAGTGCTGTATTTATAGAATCAGGTTGGAATGTTTTATTATTATTATTATTTTATTAAAAGCAAATGAACTCAACCATTTAAACATATCTGTGCATTCACAGCCGCAGATTCATGTGCTGCAAACGGTCTACAATAAAAGCCAAGAAGGTAAACAGTACAACGTGTATAGATCGTAAACGACGTCATTAATATGCAAATTAGATTACGGTTCCATTTTAAGCGTCCAAAGTATCTAATACTGAGCTAGTCAGCAGTCAGTTAGTGGACAGGAATCACTCCAGTCCTCTTCTCTCTTTCTGTTACAAAACGCGCGCGTATATCTCTGATTTATCTTTAAAATGAAGATACTTTAATGTCTTTTATTTACGACTATAGTGTTTAAAGGAGAAAAGTTGGAGTGCGTAGGATACAGGGGGTGTTTTAATAGGCAAACTGGACAGTGAGGCTGTAACAAAGCCCTGAATGAAGTTCCCACAATTCCCATTCACATACACACACATTAGCTCGCTAGCAACAGAAAAACAGTCAAACACCTTCAACACGCGCCTCGTTTCGGGGCGTAATTTTCATATGCTGCCTCAAACACCTCCGCTTTGACGCCTTACCTCTCCTGGTCCAGGATTCTGTCGTTTTTTGTTGTATTTGTGAGCTGTGTTGTGTATAAGGAGGCGTCCTGTTCCGGGGTCACATCCCGACAGTCGGCAGCGCTGGAGTGACTCGAGAGCGTGAACGCGCCGCTGCTGAATCAGTTCCTGCCGCTGCGCCGCGCGACCCTCGCCGTCAGAGGGCGCTGTGACGCTGTCGTACACTGGGTTTATTGCCAAGAACTTAGTAAGTGATCAGTGAGCGAGCAAAGAGTGGGGTTGGTTTATATTTATTATGTATTTAAATATATTATAACAGGAGGAATGCAAAACTTGATCTAATGCTGATATGATCTTTTTTTTTTATAAAAAAGGTTTTAATATTTTATCATTATATGATTTATTAAATATTTGTAATATATTATAACGAGGAATAAAAACTCTACACTACATTCTAAAAAAGTACCTAAGCATTAAACTGACAGATCAGTAGCAATAAATGAATGAATAAATCAATAATCTAGCAAAATAAAATGTTTCATACTTTATTTTTATATATTATATTATATTATATTAATTACATAATCAATTTAATATAATATGACATTAGAAATGAAAAGTCATATACCATTCTGAGAAGTACCTAAGCATTAACTAACTAGCAGATTAGTAACAATAAAAAAATAAAAAAAAACCTTGTGGAGCACTGAATATACACAAAATACACTTTTTCATATACAGTACACCATTGTTTTTGTCCTGTCTTAAATAGCTTGATATTTTCTGTGGTCCCACTCACAATGTGGCCAGTGTAAGGTCATACTATTTTTCAATCTTGGTTACTTTATCTAAAAGGTGCTTTTGTGGCCATCTTAATGTGTACTCAAGTTCTTTTGACTGCAACTGATCAGTTTTCTGACATATAATCAATTCTTTCTTTTTCTATAAATACAGTGGAATAGGAGACATTTAATGGGATTTTACAGTTGCCCCATATATTCCTATGATTGACATAAACCTTACAGAGTATATCAACTCCCTGATGCAATAATAATAAAGTACTGCTGTTCAATAATTTGTAGTTTGCAGTTTTTTAGACAGCATGAACATGACAGATTTCAATGAACCCATTTCAATTCCACAGAGTATAGAAATTGTATTAAAGCTTTGTTAATATGTATAATAAGCATTTACAATAAGCCATTAAAAGTTCCTGAGTTGGATTCATGTTTCTCAGGATTTAATACTGATTGCCCTATAGAAAATCCTCCAGCAGAGCTAAAACAGAACTCACTGTTCTTGCGGTTATCATCACTATTTCTAAGCCCTAGTCTCAGAGCATATGTTTCTGAGAGTTTCCCAGCAGTCTCATTTACAGGACTCCTCACACTGGGAAAGCCTCGTTTATCATTCATTACACAATAAAGATTGAGCTCTCATGTAGCTCCCACTTCCCCTATTCATTTTCCACATTTCATTTTCACTGTGTATATTTCTCCAACACACACAATAATAACATTCAACTGCTGATCAGGCATATTTAACTTCCTGTCCCACACTAATTTGAATTCTGGAAATTAAGTAGGGTGAATTCGGGTAAATCAGCCACATTGTGACAGTCATCATAAAAGGAATAGTTTGCTCAAAAATGAAAATGTACTCAACCTCAGGTCATCAAGATGTAGAAATTTAGCATTACATCACTTGCTCACCAGTGGATCCTCTGCAGTGAATGGGTGCCGTCAGAATGAGTGTTCAAATAGCTGATAAAAACAATAATCCACATGACTCCAATCTGTCATTAAGATCTTGTAAAGTGAAAATACTGTGTTTTTAAGAAACTAATCTAACGTTAAGACACCGGCACCCATTTCCTTTGGTGAGCAAGTGATATGACGCTAAATGTCTCCAAATCTGTTCAGATGAAGAAAAAAAACTACATATACATCTAAGAGGGCCTGAGGGTTTTAAATATAAATTTTTGGGTGAACTATTCATTTAATATCAGAAAAACAGAGGCAGATACATAAACAGCCAAAGGTCCAGTTCCTTTCCCAGTGCCTCTGAAACCACTATCATAACCATTCAATTCAAATAAATAAATAAATACCCCACAAATCAATTTCATAATCAATAATTTATGGCAAAAAAAAGAAAAAAGAATATGAACATCACACTTCCATAACATCTCTGAAAACTTCATAAAGCAGTCGTTTAAAAACTGAAACAATACATAAGTAAACTGAGAAATTCAAGATCCTGGCCAGTTTCACACTGTGAAGTGACTAAAGCTCATTATACACAAACAAAAGCAAAATAATGATGGCTTGAAAAAAACCACAGCATGAGAGGTACTCTGCAAGTAGTCCAACAGACAGTAATCAATACCTGAATCAATGCTAAAATCCATTCATTATGTGAAAGTTATTCCTCTGTCCACTAATCTTCCTTACTTTCATATATAAAGATTAGATGGATTTAACTTTAAATCTCTTTTTTTAAATCACATTCTAGAGGACATTTAAAGATTCAAAATAAACAACATTTAAGCATCTGTTGAGAAAAAGTATCTTCATGTATCAAGTAGCATTGGATTCATTTCGAGAATACTGTGGCGACACATTCTGGAATTGATTAAGGTTTACAGGAAGAGAAAACACAAGCTTTGACTGACTCTATATTCAAAATAGGTACACAATTAACAGCGCAATGTTCTACAATTGCAAGAGCAATGATATTCCACTTTTATCCTGATTTATAGTACAGTAGTACAAGGCATAAATCCTTTGAACACATTTCACTGAACAAAACGCAGACTCTTTGGACACGACTTCAAGATGGCTTGTGTCTCATCCCAAAGGCACAGAATACCCCACAAATACAAAATATTTAAGGCTCATTTCTACACTGACATAAAAAAAATGTCTTCTCATGTACACCACTATACAAAGGCTTTCCTGATGAACAATTTTCCTTTTATACAAATAATTCAACTGAAAAAAAAAATACTGTTTTAAGGAATGTAAATATACGTATGATACACTAAAGAATATGTACAACCAAACACATTCATGTAACGAAACAAAAATGTAAACCGTATGAAAACACAAAGTGCTTTCTTCTTCAGAACCAAAGGCAATTATTTATGCTGTACAGTTAGAAATTATAAATACATTAATCTCGCCTGCTCGGTGCTGGTACACAAGTGAGACAGATACAAACCAGAGATGCTAGTTAAATTAGTGGCACGCCAATACAGTATGTTAAATTAGTAGCTTTGATTTCCAGTGCAGTGTGTTGCAAATACAACATGTATCTGAAATGACTCTCATTTCAAGCAGTAGATCTCACTAAACCAAATGTATACATTTATTTAATATTACGTCACAGATGTAAACATTCGCTAAACAGCTGTTGATGTATATAGTGCCCTGCAAAAGAAAAACGCAGGAACTTTTTTGACTGAATTTCTGGATTTTAAACACCAAATCTAGCATTTGAACTTTTTTTGCTTTTGCATGGAAGTATAATGCCATAAATGCCTGACAGCAGTGCAACATTTATTGTGTTTGAAGCTGCATTTGTTTAAATCAAAACTCAGCATCAAGAGGGTTTCGGTAGGTCTCCTGTGATCAAGTGCCATTTATCTGTTATCTTTGGCAAAAGTGTGCATCATCCAGTTCACCTTGGTCTTCCAGCTCTCTCTTAGAGCTTCATTAAATTTGACTTTAAAGTTCTTCAGTGCTTCCTCTTCAGATTTCCCCAGTGCCAAAGAGTCCTGAGAGAAAAAGAACGATCTGTCATGATGGAGGTGGAATGTCAGCACTGAACATATTCTATATCCACCTGGTTATGACATTCATTATTCTTCTAATGAATGACTCTTAAAGGAATAGTTCACCCAGATGAAAATTTGTTTACTTTTTTTCACCATCAAGCCACCTAAGATCTAGATGAGTTTGTTTCTTCATCATGACAAATTTAGATTTACGTTATTTGCTCACCAATAGATCCTCTGTGGTGGATGGGTGCCATCAGAATAAGAGTCCAGATGGCTGTTAAAAACACCACAATAATCCACACTAAAATCTTGTAAAGTAAAAAACTGTTTTTATAAGAAACTGATTTTTCAATTAGGGGTTTTACCTTTAAACCATTGCTGTTGGCCAATATACATGTCCATAATCCATAATAATGCATAATCCTATCCACTGTTGTCCTCTCAAATCAAAATCCTCCAACATTTTTGTTTAGAGGGGTTTTGGACTATTTACATGGAACTTGTAAATAGTGTTTGATCTATGCATGCTGTATTTCTCTCCTGATTCAGGCAATACATTATTATGGAAAGAGGACATTTTTAGAGTATTTTAGCTAGAAGTTCAAAACATTTTGATGAATTGGTTTTTATAAACACAGCCTTTCTTTTCACAAGACATTAACTGATGGTCTAAAGTCGTGTGGTTTCCGGTCACATTTTATCAGCTGTTTGGACTCTCATTCTGACGGCACCCATTCATTGCAGAGGATCCATTGGTGAGCAAGTGATGTAATGCAATATTTCTTTAAAACGGTTTAGATGAACTTTCAGCAAAGATTAATTTTTGGGTGAACCATACTTTTAAAGGGACAGTTAAACTAAATTATGTAATCATTTACTAAATTAACATTCATGTTATTGCATGAATTACTGTCTTCTGTAGATTATAAATATTTTGAAGAATGTCTCTTTTTTTCTCCATACTATATTTAAAATTATCTTTTTGTGTGTCTGTTCACAAAAAGATAAAGTTATAGAGGTTTGACAATTATGATGACAATCTTGAACTCTGTAATGGAAAATTAGAGGTAACATATTGTTTTAGCCTTGTTTTAAAAACCAATCTGATACATAACTGTCTTTAGATGTCATCCATTAGGTTTGATATTCCATGCTTGCAAAGCACTAGAGAAACTGTAAATAGCAGCCATCTCATTGGTAATAAATAATTCCTCTCTGTGCAGTTCTTACCTTGAGATATTGTATGTCTTTGGAAGAACTGAGCTCAGGGAGTCCTGCAGCTTTCATCAAGGCAAAAAGATTCACAAAAAGAATCCCATTCCTGCAGAGGATTTTGTAGGCTTGTTCGCAGCACTGACGAAACCTGGCGAAGATACGAACACATGTACTCTTTCTTTATTTAATAATGAATTTTACATATTCTCTTTCCCAACTAAAACCTTCCATTTATTAGCAGGTTACATATAAATGTATTCTGGTTATAAGCAGTCAGCAGTTTCCATACTTTACAGAGGAAATAAAAAAAAAAAATTCTGTTTGAAAGAATAGAAACTTAGTTGCTTCTTTTTGTGCTGACAGTTTTACACAGGTGTTGAACTTTTGTAACACTGCTGATGAAAATGGAAGTAAACTACAGAACAAGACCAGTTTAGAATGGTTATAGTGTAGAACGAACCACTGAATGAAAGTCAGAATATGCCAACTAGCTTTATGTTTGCGATCAAGTTGAGAATTAGGCCATGAATGAAAAAAAACATATATATTGACCGTTCAAATTTCTCGCTGTTGTTGGTCCGTCCCTCCTGAATCACATGGACGAAGTCGTACGTCAGAATGAAAGGCACACGTTCTCTGTTGATCCCAAATTTGCTCTTGAAGTTCCCCAAAAAGTGCCCGAAATCTATATGGAATAACTGCAAACAATAAAGAGAAAATCTTAAGCATACCTTCAATTATTATAAAATTAAAACTTAAAAGACAATTATAAAATGTACATTTATTCATTTGGCAGACACTTTTATCAAAAGCGACTGACAGTTGAGGAATACAGGAGTATGTGAAATAGGATAAGTGCAACCCATTCTCATATAGGTGGCTGGTGCCATCTTGTGAAACAATTTATGATTACACAGCACTACTGGGGCACTGAGTTCACTCTCACCTGACCCGTTTCCCTGATCATTATATTGTCACTGTGACGGTCCCCTATTCCCAGAACATATGTGGCTACACAGTAGCCTGCACAGGAGAGGGTGAATTCCTCAATTGCTTGATCCAGTTTATCCCTGAAAAAAAGAAAATAATATTTTAATTCATAACCCATTGCTGTTTTCCCCCCCCCAAACATACGTATAATGTATATTACATATAATAGATAAATAGATTAGCCTTTCTTAAAGGGTTAAACATTTACAGCTTTGTTTCTGCATGATCTTTTTCATTCACTCTATGACTCACCTGAGACATTCAACATTAATATTGCCTTGTGAATATGTTATATGCCTCTTTCCACCTTAGCTCAGATTCCATAAGAAGTTATACTAGAAGTAATACTAGAAAGTAAACTGCTCAGTAAATAATGCGCTTCCTTATGTACTCCCTCATTTCTTAAAGACCAAAATGCAACATGAAAACACTAGACAACATCATCCAACCTGCAAGCAATGGACAGGACCTATTACAAGTGTCCCATACTCCTTATGATTTAGCATAACATTTACAGTAAATGGACAAGCAGCACAGAATTGGATATGTCCACAGGGGGCATATATCGGTTTCAGGGAAGACATCATTGTCTTCAATTTACTGCACTTTAGTTTCAAGAGTATAAACAGGATACTCGAGGAAAAATCATGCATGCATCATAGTGAGTAGCTGTTTTTTTTTTTGGTTAGCCACATACGCTTAACCAAAAGTAGTTTTGTAAGTTGCCTAAATGCTAAAACATCACACAGATAGGATGTTAAGATAAGTCATGTCCCCAAGTACACTGGGAATATGTGCTGATGCTGAAGGTTAGTTTGTCCCCAAAAAGACCCCAACACTCAGACTTCTCTAAAGCAGTGCATTTCGGAAAAGGTCACCCCCCCCCCCATTCTGACAGGATCGACAACTTGCAAAAGCATACTGTTACACAATGCAACGCACGTTGTGGTTTCATCTTAGTGCTCAGCTTTTATACTTGGCTGTTATCACAAAAAACAATAAGCACATGAAGCCACTTTGGCAGAAAACACCTGCCAAGAACAAATGAAATTGTAAACGCAGCATAGCATGGGGTAAATGTACTCCACTGCTGCAACTTCTGCAACCAAAGTGCATTTGATGTTACCCTATAGTTTCATATAAACCAAAAGGTCAAATGAGCCAAGAGAGCTTAACCCTGTGAGTGAGGTTTGAAAGTAAAAAATACATTGCATGTCTAAGTGATGCTAAATTTGTTGGCTACGTTACGCTTGCTTGCAGCATTCACACCACACAAGCTGTGGCGCGGTGTAAGGCTAGAGAGTGTGCTGCTCACCCTGGGTTTTTGGATTTAAGCCAGTTGAGAAGAGCGTCCTTGTTGAAGGCAGCAGTGGCGGCACTGTTGCTGTTATTTCTCTGGATGTTGGCGATAGTGTCTGAGTTTTTCACCACCTCGATAAGACCCGTTTTATTTCCGGTTGACAGGCATCCGTAGGGCAGCATTCTGGGACCCAGAAGACACTCATAATTAAGAAATTACTATTTTGAATATATATATTTATTTATTTTTATTTTTTTTCCCACATGATCTAATATTTCTCACAGAAAAAAAAATAATTAAGATTAAAAAATGTGTGTGTGTGTGTGTGTGAGAGAAATATTACACGTGTGTAAATAAGATTTTTATTTATATTTAAATAAATATTATAAAAATATTACATCTATAAAATATTTATAGTTTACAATGTAAATTAAAAATACCCCCCCCCCCTCTCTTTTGTTTATAATCTATACACAATCTATATAATCTATATACACAAGCGCTAATGTATAGGTGCTTATTCACTGCACACATTTTCTGCAAATTAATAATCTTGACGGATAACAAAGTAAACTATACAAACCTGAGGTCAAGACCTTCTGTTTTCCATAAAACATCCATTAGCTGAATCATTTGAAGGGTTAGCATATCCTGCCTCAAATCTAAAAAAAAAATACAGAGAAAAGGGTCAGTCTTTGTTTTTTCAGGGGGAAAAAGATCTTCAGCGCAAGCAAAAACTGTGTAAGCATGACTTTGTGTCCATACCGTCTCCATTCTTGAAGATAATGCCCACATTATCATATTTGTTCTTGTACATCAGCCACAGCGGTTTCATCTTTGAGTCCATGAACTTACACTTGTCTGCACTGAAACAAAAAAAGATTAGAATCAAGAACACGCGTCCACAAATGGTTGCAAAACAGGCTTTTTGCTTTCTGGTAAATGCTTGTATGCGTAACTTGTACAGTATGTTATGCACCTAAACATTTAGCGGGATTACCCTGAAAAAAAAAAATGCTTCTGTAATATTACATTATGCCATTGATTCAGTTTAAGCTTGAAAACTTAAAACAACCCATAAAACCTTTACAAAGTGCATAATGAGAGATTACTTAAAAAGTGTTTTACACAATCATTCCAGTTATCATGAAATCTACATTGCTAAATAACACACCATCTGTAGGATGTTCACCAAAAAAATATCATTTAACACGAGCTGACACGACAACCTCTAAAATCTATTATAGATGTTATATTATCTGATTTAAGAGTTTACTATAAATCTACTTCATTAACATGCATTTGAATGGTACCATAGTTCACACAGCACGATGCTTGGGTTGAGAGGAGAAACGACATCCGAAAGCGCTTCCATGTAAGTGTCCTGTTTGATGCACACTTTCATGTCCTCTGTAGTCTGTATCCTGGTTGCTTTCTGACTGCCGGATTTCACAAAGTCATTGAGAGCTTTCATTTTATTCAGAGCCTCATTCTGTCGGGAACAGAGATAATACAGAAGTATAGACAAATCCATATACGCACATGTTGCATTTGGTGACAGGACTGGATTAAAGCAGTAGGGATTTAACATGCGTGTGATAATCAATATCTGAGGAGGCATGTAAAAACGTGCTGCAAACTTTGAGCAGCAGAGTGCAGTTCCCCTTCCTTCCAGTGGTTTGGCTATTATTAAACATTCAAAAGAAGACGAGTTCTGAGTACAGTCACTGTGGAACTGCTGCTGCAACAAAAAACATATTCCAGCACCCTTGTGCTTACTTACTATATTTATACATGTACATATATTATGTGCCTGAACGAACAGGCGTCGTTTCATGCAAGAAAAGACACAGCGCAAAGTGACAATTACCAGAACCGGTAACAGAGAAAACAAGTCAAGTGTTAAGTTTGGGGCCCCCGAGTGTCAAAAAAGGGCCCCGGAAAGCAAAATACAAGAGAATAAAAGTAGTTTGCATCAGGTCATAAAAGACTAGTTAATAAAAATCCCTCACAGTGCATGCAAACATATGACACATTAGGAATGCAACAAACCTGCTTCATCAAGCTCTTGATGTGAAAGATGCTCCCACGACAGTACGCCTCCAGAATAAGTCCAAATCTCAAGCTGACTGAGGACACATGCATTTCTGACCTACAGAGGGAGCAGAAACAAAGCCTAAATGACACTGAAAGGAATGGGGGTGCATTGCTGCAGAGCACTATAAGAAGATGAATTCATACCTGAGGTGCCAAAACAAGAAGTGACCTATTTTTTTGTTGGCCAGGGCTCTCTCAAGCAGGAAACAGGTCAAGTCACAATCCAGGTAGGATTCATACTTCAGAACCTGCACTAGTTGCAAGAGGTACTGAAAGAGTTCATCATCACTGTTGAGAAAAACAAAAATGCATTAGCGGAGCCAAGTTGAATATGAATAAATCTGAATATAAATCCCTCATAAATATCCAGTTCAGACAAGGCTCTCTTGACATGCAAATTAAATAAAACTTTAATGAAATGAATTATTTAAATGCTTATTTGAATGTCTCTACAAATGTTAAAAGCCATATGAATAAAGGTATTTTTTTCCTATGATTTTGACATGTATGCATGACAGAGCCTGTGCTGACTGTGCTTTTTTTGTTTAGTTTTTTTTTAGCTCTCAGGTGTTGATTATAGATGCAGTGCCACCCACCTCAACTTCCTGAGGCAGCGGATGGTGAAGGAGCGGGCATGAGGGTCCGGGAAACTGTAGTCCAGAAGTTCTAGAGCATGTATAGCAGGCAATTCTGGCCATTTTCGTAACAAACCAACCATCTAAAATAAAATAAAAATGCACTGAATTGGAGTGTACAACAACCTCTCAAACCCTAAAGTTTAAAAGAAAAGCATCCTGGGTGGTGGTAAAGGTGTGAGAGAGATGTGATATAATGAGCAAATAAGTTTTAATATTTAATTTTTAAGAACTTTTTTATTTTCAAAATACTCCTTTTTAACAAATGACCTGAAATAAAAGGTTTTGCATTATTGACGCTTGTTTGACTAACCTTTGCCTCCAAAACCCTTTAAGTCCAAAAAAGGAAAATAAATTCATATTAAAATGTAAATGACAGAAGCAATTATATTCACATTTATTTTAAATGTGCCTTTTATATGGTTTTTCCTGGAATAATTAACCCTTGTATTGAGCTCCGGATATTCTGACCTTGTTTTTCTCAAAAATTATAGTTGATGTAATTTTATCATATTGGACTAAAACCTATTGACTTTGCTCACACAGGGAATAACAACTCATTTTTATACTTTTTTTGTTTGTTTTCACCTCCTCGTTACACTTGTGGTGCTCCCAGAGAAAAATCACAGACAAAAAAAATCTCTCTATGCTATTTTATTACCAAATATTGGATTCAATCTTCTTATCAACTTGTTTTGTTTCAATTATTGCAGGTTTTATATTTCTTTGATTGTAGGCCTCACTGACCTGAGTTCATGTACATTGGCAAAACTGCCATTGACAAAAAGACTGAATGAAATGTTTGGTGATATATAGCATAATGAGAGAATTACAAGCGAGTTTTAAAAGACCCCCAGAACACCAGCTTAGATAAAGTATTTTTAGCAACGCAAAAAGGGTTCATTTTTCAATGCCTAAAAATAATCCTATCCCGAGGAACTAGTGGTTCAACATACCTGAGCCACGTCCTCGTGTTTGTTCCACTTAGTGATGAGGAGGAGTTTGGGGAGGCTCTCCGGGTATCGCTGCCTCACCTCCTCACGTAATTTCCACAGAAGCTCCTTCTCATCCTCAAAGAACTCGGTGTAATTTTTATTGTCCACAATCTCTTTCAGTTTCAGGTGCTAAAAAGAAAACAGTCACGTCTGTTTAGATGAAAGTCTCCTAAAGTAGTTTTAGCGCTTTCGTCTCTAGTGATAAGAATCAATCATTGGAAAACATTCAATGCTTCAGCTAACCACAACTCTTAACAGTGCTGTAGAAATACAGGCCCTAATGTAGCAACCATTTCCATCTCATGGCATGTTTCTCCTCTAACAGACCAATTCATGCTATTACGTACCTCTTCTTTTGAAGCTTTTTCACCATTCATTCCCAGATCATTTAGCTGAAAATAATATGAAGATAATTTCCATAAAACGTACAGACATTATGAGAAGCATACACACATTAAGGAGAACCACAAAAAGGCACCTTTTCAATTGGAGGATAATACAGGGGGTGTGGTCTGATGTTGGGAAAGCGAATCAGAAGACCGGCCGTGCTGTCAATGTTTGGATTTTTCTCCACAGTGCCCATAGGATTCAACAAATCTCCTTTATCATCTAAAAATAAAGCGACTGAGCTTTTAAAACCTGAACTGATGCCTCTAATCCTGATATGAAATAACTAAAATTAACCATTCTAAATAAAGACTCTAAAATCATTCTTTAAATCATTGAAAATAACTTGACCAAAGGTCAAACCAAAAGAAGTAGCTGTAAACAGCATGAGCTACTGTTCATTTTACATTTTTACATGTACATTTATTCATTTGGCAGATGCTTTTATCCAAAGCAACTTACAGTTGAGGAATTCAATAAGTGATTTATCATAATTATACAAGTAAATGTACCTGGGACTGATGGCCATGTGGACAGGGAAAATTCTCCAGTTTTTAGCTGGTCCTTGTAGTCAAACACCATCGTGTTAACCCAGGCTAGAGGGCAGTCCTGTGAAAAGAGGGTTAATTTGGAGGTTTATTAACCATATTGGGATTACACTTTACACAACAGTCTTTTTATGTGGGAGAGGTGACACTGTCAACTAAACAACTCTGTACACTAATGCCGGAGTTGTGGGAGGTGACGATTTAACCGACTAACCAAATATTCCAGTCACAACAGCAGTGATTACCAACAGACCAATAAAACAGATCTAATCCTTCCTGCGTAGGATTGAAACGTAGTCCAGTTGTCAAATTAAAGTGCTGCTATTAGTACACAGACATTACCGCAATCAATAGTGTTTTTAGAAGCGCCTTTTTGTAAAAAGAGATTCAGTCAAATATAAAAGGTGAAATTAATAGATGTAAAACTGAAAGTTTACTGCAAATATCTGCCCATTTTAACAAATAAAAAACTAAAACAAAAGAAAAAAAAGTTAAATTTCTAATCCAATTCAATTCCACAATCCATGCCAATGTAGCCTAAATCTACATAACGTAACAGTATATATAAATACACAGGTTACATATATACACTTTAAAATCTTAAATAAGATTCAGAAAAAATTATTTACACACTATTTTAATAAATGTAAATATTATATTGTTGTAAATGAAATGTCGTAAAATAATATATAATTCATAATAAATTATAAAATAATGAAGAGATTATTTTTTATTTTTTATTATTTTATTATTTATTATTTTTTTTTATTATTATATTTTTCATAATGTCAAATCCTACATTTACGTGTGGAAATCTATCATTTGATCAAAGAAAAATTCTATTCCAATTTATATTAATTCAGTATTGACAAAATCGACACTGTAACTATATATGGAAATCCATATTTGAAAACCTTAAAAGTAATTCAGAAATGATTTTTTAATATTCAATTTATAATGAATTATAAACATTTTAATTAAATTGTATAAAATAATGTATAATTCATAAAGAATTTCAGAATACAGAATCATTTACAAAAAACTGCAGGATAATTAAAAATATAATTTTATAGCTATTATAGATTTATTTTAAAAGAACATGATTTCTATTACCATGCATCTACATATACATGAATATTTCATCATAAACTAGAGATAAACAATACACTTAAGTTTCTAGATGGCGAAATATGGGGTTCCATCAGAACTAATACAATGCACAGTATGTGCACAGTACGTATACAATGCAATGAGTATAACAGGAGGAGACACTTTTTTTCTCTTCATGTCCCACGCCCATGTGGACTTCTCTAGTTTGCTGAAAGAGAAGTAACACTGAAAGCAGAAGTGGATGCGTTGGTGTTGCCAACAGCAGTCCACCATACACACACAAAAAAACACACACACACACTTTGACACCTGGGAATTTCAACACTGCGCCTTCAGTTAACAACACACGCTATATGACAAAGACAGGGCCATGAAGAGGCGGGCTGGTGAGTTTTGATTTGACATCAACTAGCTGCTCTGTCCTAACGTTTAATTTTGGGTTACCCGCACTGAGCGAAAATGGATCACAACATCCTGTTGTGAGGGTTTAAATAATATTGCATCATGCTGAATATACAACCAGTGGTGTGTTATATGTCTCTAACTTCAAAACAACATTCACTGTGAACATCTTCAGCAGCCATGCATGTCAAACACTCCAAGTATAGCATCTGTTAGGTGTCTCATCTCTCATCAGTCAGTCTGTTGGTTGTTAAGGGACTTGTTTGCTGTTAAAACGAAATGAATCATACCGCTCTTTTGTTTTTCTTCTTGGTTGGGCGCTTCTTGGTCTTCTCAATGACGCCGTAGAGGGCAAAGCAGAGGCGGCTCATACGAGGCAGGTCACTCACGCTGATGTCGAACACTAGTTTCTGGTCCCATACGGGGTCAGAGCAAACACTGACCTCATTACTGATGACCACTTTGCACAGGAGCTCACTGCCATGGAAGAGGCCAGCCTGAACCACCAGCTGAGAGAAAGAGAATGATCGCAGAGCTGGAGATTAGTCTCAAATCAGCCTTAAAAAGTCTACAGTTTTAAGAAGAAGAAACCTAGTTTTAGTTTTCTGAAAACAAAAGAATGCATGAATGAATGAAGTGAGTGAAGTATGAGGAAGTAAACGAGTTCCTGGCATAAAAAGCATGTGGAGTAACTTGTTACACGGAACAGTTGTCACAAGAAAATTATGTTTTTCTCTAGCAGTGGTTTCAACGCAAAAAAATTTCAAAACCTTCTCAAGTTCAAATAACTATATTCTTATCATTTACAATGTCCGTAAACTCTATCCTCTGACCTTAAAATACAATAATATTTTTTATATTATTAAGAAGAATCAGCAAGAGAACAAGATTCAAAGCTCTTTGGCAAGAGACGAGAAAGACATGCGGAACAATAAACATTGAGAATAAAGCAAACAGAGCACTATGAACAATGAAATGAAAATGTGAACTCTTCAAACGAATCATGTCAAAATATTATTCTGACATCGCTAGCTCCATTTTGAAAGCCAGATTTCTTAAACAAAAAATTGCTGTGAGGGAAAATTACATGAACGTTTTTGCATGATAAAATGCTTTCCCATGTAGACATATTTAACCCTGTCCAAAAAAATATATATCTGACTGGTCTACATGTGTTTCTCATGAATTTTTTTAAAATAGAAACAGACGTTCAGTGACTGTTGACTTCTCAGACAAGCAAAAAAGGAGATGCGAGTGGTGAACAGAAGCAACAGTGCCGGCCTTTTCTAAGAATCTAGGCCCAAGAGAGAGCCGTAAAGCCAGATAGTCACTCCCCACTTCCTGTTTTGATGTTTCACTTAACCGCTTCTGATGAATTATGGGAAATATGTGGTCAGGGTCACATGACCACAGTGTTCATGATTTCACCCCTCACTACCTGCCACAGTTGAGATGCTCAACAACCCAACATGCATCCTACTAACAATATACAAATGAAGATACACAAACAAACATGTAAACAAAAAGGCAATTTTACCTTCATGCCTTCATCCGCGTTTACTCGGCTGCCCTGTAGAAGGTATATATAGAAAGGCTCATGGATAGACCACAGCGAAGACGTGTTTTGCTGTTGAGAAAAAAGTATTAGTTAACATCTGAAACCTTTTCTTCATTATCAAATGCTTGTATTTTCATTTGCAAGCTAAAAATCGAATGTGCAAGCATGCTTGACAGTTACAGAGAAACCAAAACCAAACAACAGAATGAGGAACTAACATTAGCTCGAATCTAATGTTGTGAAGGTAAACCAAGCAGTTCATTTTGGTTCAGTATCGTTCTTTCATCGAATGGTATATCAGGTACATCAGACAACCACAGAAGAAACGTACATGCTCAGTAGCGATGGGGAAGTTGATTTGAAACGGCTACTTGTTTAAAACTGTAGTTAGCTACACTACAAGCTGCTAATAAAATTAATTATATTGAAGCTATTTTAGGGGGAACTAACTTTATAAATGCATTCCTCTAACAATACAGGCGCCAATTTATTTTTGCAACCAGAAATATATGGTTTTTAGAAAAAAAATTTATATAAGCATGAAAGTCCAGCCCAAGATTTTACAAATTAGCCACCAATTTGCTAAAGCGTAAAATGGTTACAAACTGGCATGACGGTTTGTTCGAAAACTTAGCTTGTTTAAAGGCTAAGATATTGTCATACTAATTCAAACTAGCTAGAATTGCTTCAATTAATTTATTATTATTATTTTTATTCCATCTCATTAATTCAAAGCACTTCTATGAAGGGGTCACACATGATCAAAAAGTCACCACGGGTAAATGATTGCGATGTCGCATTGCAAATCAAGTTCAGAGAGGTTGAAGTCTACAACAAAAGCTACAAGAGAAACGTGACAATAGTTCCCCTGTTAATATCAGATTGTGTTCCGGCGTAAAAGTGCCTTCTCACCCTTTTCAGAGGCAGCGGGGGTGGTTTGGACTGAGCACGACTCCTGGACACCTGGTTACTGAGGCCACCCTGTTCCTCCTGGTACTTGATGATGACTGAATGATGCACCATGGTCAGGTGTGGGGTGATACCTCCATGCAAACATGTAAAAATATACTGCCAGAGTGAAAAAAAAAAAAAAAAGAGATAGAACAAATTAAGAAAAAAATAGCTCATACGTTCAAGATACATTGAGTTATGGTGCTCATTTGGGTTGCACAAGTTCAAATCTGGCACAAATCATGTCCTGAATTCATTTTCTTTGTATCATTTCTTGTCCTCTGTCCACAAAAAAAAAAAAAAAAAAAGCCTCAAAAATTCTTAAATGAGAAATGAATGAGGAAAAGCATTTTGTTTTTTCGTAAACAGACACAAAGAGATAGACAGTGAGGGATGGAAACGGTCGCAGAGGTACAGATGGTTTTATCAGTTCCTGTTTTCCAAAATGTACACTATAAAGACCTGACCAGATCCAGTACTCCTGAACTAATCATCATCAGATCCTGCGGCCTGTTCATTTAGGTAGCGTAATGCTGCTGAAATCACATTATCTTTAACGTAGTTGATGTTTTGAAGGCTGGTAGAAATATATGACTCATCTTTGTAGGTATGAGCGGTTTCTAAATCAACAACTACTTCAGAGCAGTAAAGACCTACGATGAATTCAAATCAAGGCCTCTGAAGAGCTTGGCAAACTTTACATTGCAGTAATATATGGAACTAGCAAAACAACAGGACAAGATATAAAAAGACATGCAGCCTGGAGTCTGAAAGTGTGTACGCTTTCATATGAATTTGAAAGAAAATGTAGCTGTGAAGTCGAGAAGATGTTGTGATTTTCAGACTTACTTTAAACTGGCAGAGTGGATATTTTCCATAAATAAACTCCCATCTCCCGTTAATCTGAAGGCTGTAGTCCTCTGGCTTCTCCTGCTTTGTCGATCGGAACACGGTGGACTTCTTTCTCAAGGCGTTCTGTTTCAGAAGAACCGGCAGGTCGTGCGGATCTTGCTGGAGAACGAAAGTCTCCTACAAAGTCAAAATGTGAAATGCATAACCAGGGGCTCTAAACAAATTATATGGAAAAAAAACATGGAAAGAGATTCAAGTCTGTTCTTGCGGTTTGGGATACATTTTTTCAATATAGGCTGAAACTATTGCTAACAAGCCATGACTATAATATAATAAATACTTAATAAAACATTTTTTATATATATTCAAATAGAAAACAGTTATTTTAAATTGTTACATTATTTCACAGTATTACTGTTTTAACTTATTTTTATTCAATGAAATGCTGCCTTGTTGAGCATAAGAGACTTCTCTCAAAAACTTAAAAAAAAGCTTTAAACCCCAAACATTTGAATGGTACTGTATAATAAAAAAAATATGGAAATTCTGCATCTGAATATAGGCAAAAACTGAGAATGCCAAGTTGACTGAGAGTGTGGGGAGACTATGCTTTATGGGAGTGGGTGGTCATGGTTCCCATGATTCTCATTTCCATGGTAACAGCAATTCTCTGGGGCCTTTGAACAGTTCGTGTTATGAAAGGGGTCCTTGGCTCAAAGAAGTTAGAGAAAACATACTCTAGTTATAGTAAAAAAAAAAAAAAAGAAGAAAACTCCCTCATAATCACTGATATGCACAGGGTCAGAGTTCACTTATGATAGTAGAATTAATTACTCATAATCTGATTGTTTTTCTCTGCAAATGCGGTGTCGAAACAGTCTGGCTTTTGATGTCCATGCCATGCATTATAAAAACAAGTGCTGCTGGAGTTTTTCTTTTTTGTTTTGCACGCTTCAGACTCATTACAGGGTTTAAGATCATAGGTAAATAACATTTGTGTTGAGTGGGTGGGGGATTGACAGGCACCACAACACATATAAATACTATCAAAGGCTTCACTCTGGAAAACTGGGTCAGTGAGAGCCATGTGTGCCTGCAGATGCTGCAGTGACATCATCACCGTCTAAACGTCTCCTCACTGTTACGATTTGTGATATCAAAGGCAGAAAATGTGTCAGTCTAAAATTAGACTTTTGCATGAGAGGATTTAATAGTCAATGACTACATTACATGCTCATTTTACATTATCAGCACAAACAGAACGCAGATACATAGTATTAAAGTAAAGTAATTAATTAGTTGAATCGTAGCATAAAAGAATTGTATATTAATTTGAACTTTACTCACCTCACTGCCCTCGAACTTCACATTGACAAAAATCTTTTTGACACTGCATGATTTCCCCGATTGCGCCACTACAGAGCACGGCTCCAAGTCACATGGGAAGTTGTACTCCATCCATTGATCCCATGGCAACATCTGCCGCACCTGAGCACGCTCTTCACAAAATGTCCGCATTTTCATTCGGAATTCATTCACCTCATGGTTTTTTTGGGATTCAAATTCATGGTGACCTGTGGAGCAGGTTTCGTGCCAATTAGAACAAAGTCAGAGCGCTAAAACTGTCCTGTTAACATTCATTAAGAAAATACTACAAACACTAAAACTACCAACAATTAAACTCTCTGAGACACAAAAAAATTGTGCTGGTAATATCGTACAAAAATTAGCACAATGCTAAAAGCAAATAATAAAATCCAATTAATCCCACAATCATACGTTTTCACTAGAATCTAGTTGAATTAGGCAGAAGGTAACATGAACATATTGTGTGACCATCCTCAATTTGTTTTTACAAAACTACCCAAGGTAAGAAAAGACTATCTCAAAAGGGGAAATGATCAACAACAACAACCAGATATTCTGAATCAGCCTGTCGTGTTCATAATTTTTTTTTAGTTTAAATAAGCAAATTCTGCTGAACAGCTGCCAAAGCCATATCATTCTGCTGCAGCGGTGAGTAAACGTCAAGCCGTTTCAATTGTGAGCCGTCCAAACACTCTGAGGTCAGCTGAGAACCAGTGTGACACAAACCTTTTCCTATTAGAAGACTGATCTGGGTGTTGATGAGCTTTTCGACTCGGTCTCCTTCCCGGGCCACCAGCCGGAGAATTGGCAAGAACAGCCGAACGTCACTCATGCGCCGCTGCTCATCTTCCAGCTCCTCCCGCTCCGCGGTCATGTTGATGCAGGTGAAGACGTAGGCATCCGGGTCACTCAGGGCACTGAACAGAGGCTCGTTCCTGGCATTCTTCCACACCATCTAAGACAAAAGCCACAATATCAGGATTTTAATGTGGCCAATGGGTTTGACTAGTACAGTTGATTTATATTAATTTGTGCAGACAATCTAATACCACTATTTTAAATGATGTTACCCAGCATACGATGCTGTTACGCTTCCTGACTAGTTCAGCCAGTAAGACTTCCTTAGTCAACCAGCTTCACTAGAAAAACCATGCATTTTGTGCTAGCGAACATCACGCCTATAGTGGTTCACCAGCACAGAAATAGCACAGAAAATTAAATCTGTTCATTATCATCAAAGTATATTTTGTTTGTTTTATTTTGCGTGACAACTTATCCATTCAATCAAATAATTTACTATTGAGAACCAAGCGTATTGTACAAACAAGAGTACATATAACAAAACTTGTCTGGGGTATATTGAAAGTAAAAAGGGGGAAAGCAGTCTATACAATTTTTTTGTTTACTTCTTAAACAACTGGGTTACTTTAAGGTTTTAACATTTAGATATAATTTCCGTCAGTTTTAAATTATTGAAATAAAGTTTTTTTTTTTTAAACCATCCGACTTTATGAATATAATTACCAGCAAATGTGATAATTAAATAAAAAATAAACAATATATATTTTTTTTTTATCACCAACCATCAATCAAATAATTTTGTGTACTCAAAATGTCCTGCTATCTAAAAATATTTTTTTATTATTATTTGTTAACTTAATTATTACAGATGCAGTTTTACGACCTCATAGTAGTGGTTCCTTAAAATTTACTCACCCTCATGAACATATCGTTCAGATCATTTTGTGAACCAAATCAACCAATTCATTGAAAGATCTGTTTACAAACTGGACATTGATACTTCTCTCATAAACAAGGAGCTTTAAGATACGATGTTAAGATATTTTACTAAAAAATGATTTAAATTTTGTTTTCTAAGATGCATTAAGAGTTTCAAAGTTGTATGGATCTTTTTGTTTATTTGTGGTACTTTTTTGTCCTTTTTAACCTAAAATGTTGATGCTCATTACAAAAAGTCCATGTCAACCATCTACGTTCTCCAATTTCTTCAAAATAGTATGTTTGGTGTTTGCATGTGACCAGAGGGTCTCCTCACCTTCTTGATGGTACTAATGGTTTCATTGCATGCTACGGGAAAGTTGAGGTAGATCCCCGTGGGGAGGAGGAACTCCATGTTGACCTGTTGCCGACCCTCCCTCTCCCACACATCCTGCATGCCAAAGACCCCCGGCGGCATGGTGCAGGAAACTCATCTACAGCTGACCCCACTGCTGAACACAGATAGACGATTTACAACAGTTCATGTCATACAATTCTGAACATGCATGAAGTGTTTACTAGCTGATACAACCCAGTGAACCAATTACAGAGGCAGGGAGTGACCTCAAGACGCTCAATTAATATTCAGAGAGAAGAGAGAGCATGTAACATACGCTGTTTAATAAATAATTATTAAGACACTTTGCTTGTAAATGTGCAGCACATGGTCTTTAAAAAACATATAATTCATATTATGATTGAAATCATTTTATCATGACTAGTAGCAATGGAATGTGTCAGTAAAAGTGTGATAAGTTCAGAATATTTGTACTGAATAATTAAAGAAATAGTTGATTCTATGATCACTACAACTTAAAAAAAAAATCTGAAAACATGATCATAATACTAAACCTCAATTAATACATGGTTCAAATAAAAACATAGAAATATATCGCAAGTTATTATAAACTTCAAATGTTGCACATGAGCTTCAAAATTAATGTAGAATATATTATTAACTTACTATTTTTTTTAAGTATAGAATATACTTCTTTTCACGTGGTAAATATTGAGAGTGTCTTATTATGCAGTAATTTTATACTATATTTCTATGCAATATTAGCACTGTGCAATGGTTTGTATCAACTGACCTGCTAAAGAAAATGAAAGCAGTGCATACTAGGAAGTATACAAAATATAAACTTGTTTATATGCACACAACGATACAATTACACTTACACTATCAATGAAAAAAGAACACTGAAAATTCTATTTAAAGCAGATTTCAATTGCAATTAATCATAAACAGAAGTATGGTGCCCCTGAGATTAGATTTTACATTGTATCATATTAATCAATATCTAATATCATATATGCTATGCATGTGTCTGAAGCACACACTGCAGCTCTGTGATGAATTGTCGGACTGTATAGGGTTACAAAGCCGGCAGGAGGGCCAATATCCGAGAAACGTGGCGCACATCATCTTTTATCAGTACAGCAATTTCACAGATATTATACTATATTTAAAACTATGCGTCTGTCGAAAATATATGGGGTATATAAAGTCATAGCGATTAAAAAGATCACATTATTTGATTATGCATTTTTAAAAAGGCAGGTGTCAACACATTTTTGCGTAGCAATAAGCCTGTGCTTGTTTCACATTCTGGTAATGGGAAACATGAAACAATATATGACAATGTGACAGCGCCAACTTACCTTCAAGCGTCACCGGCGGTTCATTTCTCCATCTTTAGAAACAGCGATGCTCCTTTACTTTGACATTGAAGACCGATATCTTCCAGGTGCGTGAATCTCGGTCACCGATCAAGATGCCAGTGTTTGAAAGGTCTGAAATGACAGCAGTGTTGATAATCCTTTAGTGATTGGAGGTGTTAAAGTGGCTGTCTGCACTGCGCGTTGAGCACCGCGTTCCTAACTCGTAGGGATCATCGACATGTGTTGTGTACGTTAGTCTCTCTCTCTCTTCCTCTTTCTCGCGCTCACTTACTTCCTCCTCTTCTCTCTCTCTCTCTCTCTCTCTCTCTCTCTCTCTCTCTCTCTCTCGTTGTCATTCATGCACGACATAATACTGACAATAAAAAAATGTCTGCGTTACCATGCCCTTCATTCAGAAAGAAATCGGCTGAATATGTTTGGAGAAAGCGTTACAGTAAAACATAAAATATATTTGATGTTTTGAAGACTAATGACTTTGAATTAACTGACACCGTTTTTTCCATTACATAAAACGATTTATGATTTTAACTTTCATATGTAATAAGTTTGCACTTTTCATAACGTTTGAAACAATAGTAACGGTCCCTAACTCTTCCTCCGCACATCATCGTCTGGCTTCCTCTGCTTTTTAGGTCTGTTTCCACGCGTGCAACATGTTGCATTCGTTTGAAAGCCATCTCTGTAATTACTTCATTCTGGTCAATCATATTTATGCATTATGAGCTTTAAATTAACAAAAAGCGATAAAACAAATAAAATGTGATCCAAATATGTGTCTTCTGATTCATCCCAGTGACTCGAATTTTTTGAATTTGTTCACCAAGATCCAGTTTATACTTGTAGGGTGATGAAAAGTGTTTATGAGTCAGTCACTGAATCATTTACTCAACCGATTCGCCAAAGATGCCGAGTCCTTCGCGTTTCAATTAACTTGAACTGCGTATGCAATCATATTCCTTCGGCCGCTTTATCTCCTTGTTGTGAATGCGACTGACTTAAATTAACATTTTCGTTCACAAATGAGCTTTGGTTCAGCACCGAATCTTGTTTAGACTAAAAAAGACGACTGATTAACTGTAGGGGGCGTATTCGTTTAGTAAGTTCAACCAATGAAATGCTCACTCAAAGCCCGTACTGGAATACTATTGGCTCATGTCATAGTCAGTCTTTCTAGGTAGCTACTCATACATTAATTTTTTTTTAAAACACGAAATGTGTTCCAGATCATGTTTACTAGTATTATCCGAAACCAGTTGTCACGTGATACCAGTAAATGCTGTACATAACACGCCGAATTATTGAACATATTATTTCCTCATTTTAAATGAAACCGGTCAGACGTGTTTTCCTGTGAGAGAGAGTAAGGAAGCTCTATTTCTGGATGCCACTGACAGCGAATAACGATTATGGGTCCTTGGGGAAGTCACTTAAAAGCACCAGTCATTCTGTCAAACAGGCTAATGTTGTCTGCTTTCAGCAAGTAGACGTCTAGTAAAAGGCTATTATTTTATTGCTGAGAAGAAAAATAATAATATTCGCAAAAGATTAATCTTAAAGCGGTGTCCCTCAACTTATAAAGATTTGCAAAAAAAAAAAAGTTTTGTAATCCAATTGGAGTACAATCTCAGGCCCAATTATGAAAACACTATTGAATCCAAGTCCTGAAACTGCATGTAATTAGCCACATGCTGTTTAATCATCTGCACAGACATTCATAGGTCTTCTTTTCAGTCATATAAAAGACTATAGTGGTGCTGTGATGATAACAAGCTTCTAAAATGCACCACGCCATTGAAAGCTCACAGCTTGTGAAAACAGGAAGTGTATGTGCAGAACAGAAACTCAGAGTGAAATAAAGCCAAAGACCCCTGAGCCCACATCCACCCACCTTCACCCTCAACCCACCAGTCAATGCAGGCCAAAGTGCACCACTCTTCCAGACAGCCGATCACCGCAGGGAAGTTACTGGAGGTGATGGGGAAAACCAAACAAATGCAATGTCATTATAGCCCCTGTGCTAATCAAATCTATCTGTAGGAAGAGACCTCGGACAGCCCTGCATCTGAGACCGTGGTCTAACAGTCATCTTGCACTTATGATGCATCAATCAATTCTTTAAAATTTAGCTGTTAATGTAACAGTCTTACTCACCATGGCAACAGTTTCAGAGCCTGGTCTATCCTTGGAATTTTGACACTCCGTCTTCCATCACAAAAGATCTCTTGTTTGTTTAACCAGCAGCTTGTGTTTGAATATGGGCTGGTTTTTATGTCAAGAAAAAAATATATTATATTTCTCTGTACAAAGGGATTTTTGGTCAGGAAATAACACATTTAAACTGTAGTCTGTGTTTTGCACTTCACATGCCTACCTTGAATCGAGGTCAGTGGACTAAGATCTGCATAATCACGTGAAATGGACACATCTCATGTTAACTATTACAATACGTTATGCCTTTTTCTGTAAACCCAGATGAATGGATTCACAGAAACATGTTAAGAGATGGTGTCCGCTATGTAGCAACATATGTAAATTATTTTATTTAATAAAATATGTTTACATTAATTATATAAGCAGTGGTCAATCACCATGTTCTGTCTATAAACTGTTAATGTGAAAAATGAAACATAACATCTTTTTACAGATAACGTGTCCAAAAGCCATAAGGAGGCGCCATTTACCTACAAAGTGGATTATGGCGTTTATATCGAATTACTTATTCCCATGCTCTTGCTCCATATTTTGAACTAATCACCGGATGATTTTAATGACCATTTATCATGAATTTTCATTTTAATTAATTATTTGCACTTCACATGTCATTTACACAGACACCTGGATAGATTAGATATTGAAGAACCAGTGATTTTCAGGGTTTTTCAATGAGAAGTTAGTAATGCTTTTTTTGCTACAAATAAATGTGTATCTTTTTTAATTATGTACCAAAATATTTGTATTATAATTATGTTTGACTAAATGTAATTAGTAATATACAAAATAAATGGTCAAATAACTGAGACTTGCATGACCAGTTTCAGAATTTTATCAGAGAATAATTCGAAAAGATTATGAACATTCACATATAAAAATATTTTCAAACTCCAGAAATATAGACACGGAACATGTCCATTCAATACGCTATACAAACCATTTTTTAAAGAAAATACACTTTTGCATGTGTAAAGAATTCTTGTAAACTTGTGCAAAGAGTTTCCAAATAAGCAAACACGTTTTTAAAAGGTAAACAGCTATGCAATCCGTACATCCATTTTTAAAGTTCCTTAATCCAGCACATCTCAACATATGATAAAAATAAATATACGTAGGCTATGTACCTTGATGCTTTCATTAAACATTTGCTGAAATTTATGGAAAACTAAAAACTTGCCTACAACCAAGTACGTTTGAACAGTTCTTCGTCTCCTAACTAGAACAATAGTTAAGTAATGTAACAATGTTCAACTGTAAACCTGTTACTGTATATACAGTAATCAAACCAATGCAGCGAATGCAACATTCCGATGTAATTTCAACCAGTCAGTTTGACTTGAAACGACACATTTCACAACGAAAAAAAGCAAATCTAGATCCAAATGAAATTGTTTGCCTACTTATAATCAGTTTTCACATGTCTGTCCATCAGTCAAATGGATGATGTACCAGTTCAGGGTGGCTGTTCTGCGGCGGGTAGCTGCAGGTGGATATGGAGCTTCCGCCCGGGCTCACCGGTGGAGTCATGCCGTTTAGAGGCACCAGAGCGTTCGGATGCCGGTGGTACGGTCTGTAGGGCGGGAGAATGTGATGGTGTTGACCGTGGTAATAACTCACGGGAGAGTTGGCGTAATCGTTTGGAGACAGAGGGCGCGCGTTACCAAGCATGGGCTGCAGGTAGCTGGAGATGTGCGTCGGAGAGCTGGACTGGTGACTCCAGGAACTGGTGCTGACGAACGGGGTTTGCCAGTAAACGGGTTCCTGTTGCAGGCAGTACGAGTCGGTGAAGTTAAATCCAGACGGTAAGGGGGGTGCTCGGTAGGGTCTCTTGACGCGCCTCCTGCGCCTGTAATTACCCTTTTCAAACATGTCTTGAAACGCAGGATCTAGCGTCCAGAAGTTCCCCTTCCTCTCCCCGCCGTTCTCCCGGGGAATCTTCACGAAACACTCGTTGAGGCTCAGATTGTGTCTGATGCTGTTCTGCCACCCCTTTTTGTTCTTCTCGTAGTATGGAAACTTGGATATAATGAAGCTGTAGATGTCATTCAGGGTCAGCTTCTTCTCCTCGCTTTCTCTTATGGCCATTGCAATGAGAGCCACATACGAATAAGGAGGCTTTTCAGGTGCTGGAGCGGCTCCTCCATCCCCCGCGGTACCCGGACCGTCCTCTGCTTTATCTCGGGATTGCAGGTTTCCAGACTCCTCTCTGCGATCCATGAGGTGGGCTTGAGGTGGATGAATAAAAGCGAGATTCTCTGTAGCGCACAGCACAGGTGTAAAGTTAAAAGATTCCAGGTGTGTTTCGGATTTGCTTTAGTCTCCACCTACCTGCCCTGCCTCGTGTTGTATCCTGAAATAGAGGTCAAAAGTTCGCGAATTCAACATGAAAGAGGCGCGCGAGGGTCGCAGACGTATTTTGACTGCTTGGTAAATGTTACAGTAAACATCCGTTTGATGTCGCCGGCATTAAAAACACTTGCTAACAGCGCAAAGCCAATATCTATAAAATACAAGTAATATGATTTATTTTTCTTCTGTTAGTTTTGTGAATGATTGTGCAATTTAATTTAAAATAATTATAAAAAGTATAGGCTATACTTAACTTAATAGTTTTTTTTTTGTATGTTTATGCGCTCCGTTTCTAAATGCAGGCCTAGGTTAAAATAATCAAGATAGGCTAAATAATATCAGCAAATCATATAACGTTTAAACACATTTAAGTGCATTTCGGATTATAAGGACTGCGCATGGCTCTTGAAAAAAAGAGCCATGTTAACTAATTATAATCTTCGGGCACTGTTTCCCCACCACTGCTCCGTCCAATCAAATAAAAGTAGCGCGCCATCAAAGGTACCGTCTTGTTAAGACCTTATTTGATGAAGCGATATTCTCAACACAATACCATTTACGTCTAGCAATGCAAAATATTTATTAGGCCACTTTATATCTGTTTTGATGTATTGTATATTTTTTTCTTTATTATATTATAATCATTGGCAGCCTAAAAGTGAGGCCAGTTTTTTTAAGTCATTTAAATGTATAGTATTAGTATTATTATTATTTTGATAGTGATTGGACTGGAATTAATTTTATGAAATCATAGCAATATTTAGGCTGAAAATGAAAGTCTTGTGGATTACAGTAGTGCAAATTCGGTTTGCATGACTTGTATGCATAGTGATCTTAAAATTAGCAGGAATTCATCACTTTGGTAACACTTTACAGTAGCGTCTCAGTAGTTAACTTTAGTTAATGCAATAACTAAAGTTCAACAATAAGAAATACATTTGTTTCAATATTTATTAATGTTGTTACAAGTCACAGATGTTAATAAATGCAAACATATTGTACAGTCATAAAATACAGTAAAATTTAAATATAAAATTGAGTAAAATTCCAAGATAACAGTTACTAACCATGCATAACTGGAAAGGCTACAGAGTAAAAATGTGTATTAAGTCTAGATTTAAATACAGAAGGAGCACTCAAGTGTCAGATGGCAACTGATTCCATAACCGTGAAGCAGCAACTGCAAAGGCTCTGTCACCTTTAAATTTAAGCTGTGACCATGGAACATACAGGTCCTTCTCAAAAAAATAGCATATTGTGATAAAAGTTCATTATTTTCCATAATGTAATGATAAAAATTAAACTTTCACATATTTCAGATTCATTGCACAACAACTGAAATACTTTCAGGTCCTTTATTGTTTTAATACTGATTATTTTGGCATACAGCTCATGAAAACACAAAATTCCTATCTAAAAAAATTAGCATATTTCATCCGACCAATAAAAGAAAAGTGTTTTTAATACAAAAAAAGTCAACCTTCAAATAATTATGTTCAGTTATGCACTCAATACTTGGTCGGGAATCCTTTTGCAGAAATGACTGCTTCAATGTGGCGTGGCATGGAGGCAATCAGCCTGTGGCACTGCTGAGGTGTTATGGAGGCCCAGGATGCTTCGATAGCGGCCTTAAGCTCATCCAGAGTGCTGGGTCTTGCGTCTCTCAACTTTCTCTTCACAATATCCCACAGATTCTCTATGGGGTTCAGGTCAGGAGAGTTGGCAGGCCAATTGAGCACAGTAATACCATGGTCAGTAAACCATTTACCAGTGGTTTTGGCACTGTGAGCAGGTGCCAGGTCGTGCTGGAAAAACTAAATCTTCATCTCCATAAAGCTTTTCAGCAGATGGAAGAGTGAAGTGCTCCAAAATCTCCTGATAGCTAGCTGCATTGACCCTGCCCTTGATAAAACATAGTGGACCAACACCAGCAGCTGACATGGCACCCCAGACCATCACTGACTGTGGGTACTTGACACTGGACTTCAGGCATTTTGGCATTTCCTTCTCCCCAGTCTTCCTCCAGACTCTGGCACCTTGATTTCCGAATGACATGCAAAATTTGCTTTCATCCGAAAAAAGTACTTTGTACCACTGAGCAACAGTCCAGTGCTGCTTCTCTGTAGCCCAAAGTGGCTTGACCTGGGGAATGCGACACCTGTAGCCCATTTCCTGCACACGCCTGTGCATGGTGGCTCTAGATGTTTCTACTCCAGACTCAGTCCACTGCTTCTGCAGGTCCCCCAAGGTCTGGAATCGGTCCTTCTCCACAATCTTCCTCAGGGTCCGGTCACCTCTTCTCGTTGTGCAGCGTTTTTTGCCACACTATTTTCCCTTCCCACTGAGGTGCCTTGATACAGCACTCTGGGAACAGCCTATTCGTTCAGAAATTTCTTTCTTTGTCTTATCCTCTCGCTTGAGGGTGTCAATGTTGGCCTTCTGGACAGCAGTCAGGTCGGCAGTCTTACCCATGATTGCGGTTTTGAGTAATGAACCAGGCTGGGAGTTTCTAAAAGCCTCAGGAATCTTTTGCAGGTGTTTAGAGTTAATTAGTTGTTTCAGATGATTAGGTTAATAACTCGTTTAGAGAACCTTTTCATGATATGCTAATTTTGTGAGATAGGAATTTTGGGTTTTCATAAGCTGTATGCCAAAATCATCAGTATTAAAACAATAAAAGACCTGAAATATTTAAGTTGGTGTGCAATGAATCTAAAATATATGAAAGTTTAATTTTTATCATTACATTATGGAAAATAATGAACTTTATCACAATATGCTAATTTTTTGAGAAGGACCTGTATAAAACAGCTTTATTGGCAGATCTGAGGGATTTAGGAGCTGAATTAAAAATCAGAGATGTAAGATGGGGCTGCTTGTCCATTAAGAGATTTAAAAACAATCAGCAAAAGTTTGAATTGAATTCTAAAAAAGACAGGAACCCAGTGAGGGATAAGATAAAATTGTGTTTTTTGCAATATTGGTAACTGTCTGGCTGCTGCATTCTGAGCCATCTGAAAACATGAAAATGAAGACTGGAGAAGTTTAATGAACAATAAAAACTTCATGATCATGGGAAGGAGGAGGCGGGAACCGGCGGACAATCAAAATGAAAGCTTTAATAATAAAATAAACACAAAACAGTGCGGCAGCACCTCACGGACGACTGCCATGGACAAACAAAATCAAAACACAAACTAAAATCCAGGCCTGGTCCTCTCTCTTCCTTCACAGTCGACGCTCCTGTTTTATATCCTTCTATCTCCTCTGTGGGACTCGAGACCAGTGGGTAGAGCAGGTGTCGCTCATTTCCAATCACTCCACCAGCCTCGCTCCATTCCCATGGCTCTCCACTTGCCACATTTAAAATATAAAAAAAATACATTAGTCCATTTGTGGTTGTTTTCCCAAGTCTCAGGTGCCAAATCCTGCTGGAAAATGAAAAGGGGTATGAGTATATTTACTGATAATATCAGAGAAGTATTTAGCTCTTGCTTTTTTAGCTGCCTTCTGAAAATCCACCAGGCAGTTTCTAAAGATTTCGAATGAAACCGTAAAGATATTTTTGCTTTCTGACAAATCTAAGCAAAGGAGTGGGGTCATCCAACCATGGCTCTGATTTATAAAGCATCTGAACAAGAATAATTAAGGAGAGAAATTAGATATTCTTTTGAACATTAGTGTAACATTTTTAAGTTTTCCTCAAAATCTATCAAATTTGCTGTGATATCACAATGATTTATGGAATGTACAGTATATATATTTGACCACAAGCTAACATCCTGAATGTGTCTTAAAATAACATAAAACATTCTTACTCCAAGATGCATGTAATAACATGCCTTTTTTCTTTGGGAATTTCCCACCCTGCCAGTTTCATCTTTATGTGTATTGTCAGATGCATTGCTAAGTGCCTCAGATCTTCAGATTCCTCCATTAAAATCAGCACATGCACAACACTGCAAGAGTAACTATAAGAGAAAGAAATTATAGAAATCTTATCTGAATTTTCATGCCAAACACATGAATTGCTTGAAATTAAATTGATTTTGCATTCTGTTCATTACTTTTTGGAAATAAAACATTGAAAACCTAATCATCTCTAAAATAACCATCTACTCTGAGCTGTATAATGCCCTATACTGAGAGAATCCAGATTGTTATCGTTCTCTCATGAGACAGTCTGTCTATGCTCAGCCAGTGATGGAGAAAGATAAACTTTGGTACTCTGGAAAACTTTTTTTTACTTTCAGTTCCCATTGTATGTTTTTTTTCTTACACTTATATAAAAAAAAGTAAATTATTGCATTGTTTCTTATAACACAATTCAAAAGGGCAACATGCAAGAACAAGTGAATGTTTCAAATATGTTTCATGATATGGGAAATGCAACACAAAATGTAACTTATCAAGAAGATCAAGGAAAACGCTTTAAAACTACCTTCCCTGTTGACCTGTTTACTAAGCAAATGACTTTATAAATACATGTTCAGAATTTCTGAAAGCTGAAAGGTTTACATTTACATCTATGCATTTAGTAGACGCTTTTATCCAAAATGACGAGCATAAGCAATTTGTAAAAGAACCAATATTTATAACATACAATGCCAAAAATTAGCAAGCAAACTAGAGAAAAGGAGCAATGTAGAGAAGATATTTTATTTGTTCATTTATTTTTTTAATGTGTACATTTTTTTTTTTTTTTTTTTTTACAGAAGACGCCAAAACAAATAACTATTACAATGGAGATTTATTTCAATCTGGTAACTGAAACACTTTTATGTACAAAATATTAATGTTATCCTGTTTCCCTTGACATTATAAGTTGAATCATGAATCAGAAACAGAGGCTCAATGGGCACAGTAACAGACATTTGCTAAACCAAATCTTTCAGTGTCCTATTGTTGACAAAAGTAGATCAACAAACATATTGCACCTTATAATATCACATCATCAGGATAATGACATGACACAGAATTATCCTTTGAGGAAGTAGGATAAAAAGAAACACCTAAATGTACAGCTATATCGCAAAGTATTTATAAAGTTATACATTTTATATGCCCAACAGACATCTTTCTGTTAAACTTAACTGCACCATCATTCATCTGAAACATGTCCAGTGTTAAAAAACACAAAGAAATGATTGAACATGCACAAGAACATATTTTACAAAGCCCACATCATACTTTGCGGCATTACGTAGAATCTCACATTTACCAGAGCTCAAGTTAAGGGAAAACGGTCGTCTCATTTACGTGAGAATTCAATTATTCTCCTTTTTTATCTCCACAGTTGTTGAGCAGCAAGTATAAAGTTGTAGTCGTCACCCAATGGTAATGCTATCCACATATTTCCTGTAAAGATCCCAGATCTACAGAGCGAGCACACAGGTGACAAAGACCAGTCAAACTGCTGAACTCATAAGATCTGAACTATATTCTCATCTCCAATTGTAATAGAGATAGACGCAGATAAAGGATAAGTTAATGGTCAAACTGGTAAACAGTACACCAGGCCAAAGCGTCAACCCCCAAAAACCTGTGAAGACAACAAAAACATACAAACTAATTATTATGCGGAACAGAGTGACCTAGTTGGTTTAAACGCTACTACTGTAATGAACTTCCTATTTGTACCCTTCCATGCAGGACTGCTGTCAGTTCCATTTCCTGTGGTCGTGTCTACATGGCAGTCTGACGATGCAGAGGAGCCGTCCATTCGCTTCTCCACATGCTCAAACACACTGCCCTCATCGATCAGTGAACCTAAATCCCAAACAAAATCATTCAAATTAAAATAGGATTTGTTAAATTGAGGTTATTAGTACTACAATTAAATGTTTAAGTTATACTTGTAAATAAATAGACTAAAGATCATTCCTCAAAAATAGCAACAGCCGCCAAAAAGCATTTGGCCACTTAAATTAAGTAAATAAAAGCTGACAAATAATACAACAACAACAAAGTCACAATCACTTTTTTTTTTGTGGGGCCACTATATGCTATCAATCAGCTCAAATGATTAACACAAATTAAAAATAACATCCAAAAGTGTCCTATACCATGATTCTGTGAATGGAAGTGTGGAACATCAGGCAAGAATCCTCCGCTGTGCACATGGTTTTGCTCCGAAGGAAAGGGAGGAGGTGAGGCCAGACTAAAAGGCTCCGGAGGAGCGGAAAAGAGCTGCAGCTTTTGCCCACTGATGTTGAGTCTGGCTGGGCTGATGAGTGGCCGGCGCTGCCTGGCAGAGCTAGAGGTGGAAGTGACGGATCCTGCCACAGATGGGGTTGGAGACGGTCCAGGAGAAGAGGGCCGGCTTCCAGATTTTAGGGAGTAGTAATCTATAAAAAAAAGAAAAGAAAGAAATTGCACAGTGTTTATCAAATGGTGATGTGACAAGTTAAGTAATTGACTTTATCATGTATGATTTATCGGGTTTTGGTTCTTTTAGATGTATGCAACCATTCCTTCACTTCTTTTGAGTTACCTGAAGGTGGAGAGTCTTGACACTGTGAAGATGGTCTACTCCCACTGAAGAGGAAACCTGAATCTAGAAATAAAAGGCCAGAATCATAACAATTTTAATAACCTTTTTTTTCTGTTTTATAAATGTAATTTGATCCTGTGCTAGCAAAGCTGTATTTTCAGCATCATTACCCCAGTCTTCAGTGTCACATGATTCTTCAGAAATCATTCTAATATGATTATAATTAAATAGTGCTTATTAGTTTCTTGTTTAAAACACTTGCACAGCTAATTCCACAAAAAGTGAAAAGGAGCTATCGCACAAAATACTGATAGAAATTCCTAGCAATTTTTTTCTTCATACAACACAAGCATCCAACTGCAAAATGGAGTCATTTAACGCACTCATACTGTCATTCCAGGAATGTCTCCTTATGTGGAGCCAACACAGCTGCAGCCGTGGAGAGGAGCAACACCATTACTGAACATTATAAAGCAGATGGGTGAAGGTGCATGATGGAGCAGGTACCGGCCCTGCTCACACACAAGCCTTTTCAAGACTTCCTGTAGAAGTCTGACGGGGAGATGAGTGATACCCTAATGCTTCTGTAAAAATGAGCTGTGAGAGATCTCACTAGACTCTCAGTGATATTTCTTAAAACTAAATATTTGTTAGCTGTTAAAGATCACAATTACATACCCATCTCTGTATAATGCAATGAGGTGGAAAAAGAATCAAACACTGAGATTTCTCAGACAAGTGTGTGCGATTAAATCAAAAGCGTAAAGATCAAGCTCTGGCCCTTTTTTATCCCACCTGCCGAGCCACTGCATCTGATAACAGGAGGCAGACGTTTGCCATCTCATCTGGTCTCGTCTGAAGATCCACACATGAAACGAACCATGATTCTTCTACCGTCTCACAACAGTCATTTAAACACCACTCCCGACATCACCCTGATCCCAGGCTTTAAAAGCCTGTGTGTATTACAAAGTCCCATTTACTGAAGGGTCAAAGTTAAAAGCTCTGGCAGACCAAGCCGTTACCCTTGGAATCCCTTTTGATATATAGTACTACGAACAATATGTTCGAGGCTATGCCATGTCAAAACTGTGAGCCAACTTTTTTTTCTTTTTTTTCCACAAAGGCAGGAATAAAAAATATATATTATTTATTCATGTAGCTCCAAACCGGTTTCACAAAATGTGTATTTTTAAATATCTTTTCATACACTGATAGTTCATAATATTGATTTCCATCATATCTGATATGAGAGCTGATATGGAGGTCATTAACGGTGAATAAGGTTCCTCACACAAACTCCATTTTTGGAGCTGGAATAGAGAAAAATTGTTCCCTGAAACAATAACAACATACAGGATTGGAACAGCATGACGGGTAAATTAAGGCACATTTCATTTAAAGGTTCACTATTCTTTTAAATTTAATGGCATAAGATAAAAAAGATCAGCTGCTAAAGTGCCTCTATTATGGGTTATGAAAGGTTCATGTTTTGGTTTTGGGAGTCCCCGCATGCAATGCCAAAAACACTTATAATATGCATTTATTTTTACATTACTTGCTTAACGACTCCCAAACATTATCTTAACGATGAATTTTTCCAAATCCCTGCTTTGCGTGAATCTAATCTGCGGTGATTGGGCTCATTTCCAATTATTTTTGCCGCTCCTAAAGTGCCACCATTTTCATTTTCATTCAGACCAAACGCGAAAATCAAGTTTTCCCCAGATCTGCACATGCAACAAGTAGGCGGGCAATATGCTAATGTTTCTTGTTGATGTCAACATGTTGCACTTTCAGATTTAAAACTTTGCAGGATGTTTTCATTCACTTTGAGCTGTGTTACACACTGCATGAAAGGTCATTAAAAAATCTTTAATAGGGGCACTTTAATAAACCAATGTAAATGAATCCCTTCCTATAACTGGAAGCTCATCAGTGGTGGGAAAATCCCTGTAGCATGCAAGCAACTGGAGACATCGAACAACCTATTTCTCAATCACACTTTCGCAGTTTTCTTTGGCAGTTGGCAAAATTCCCCTGCTAGGTGCGGCACCGTTTGGGGTGAAGAGTGAGCCGAGTTTCTAGTACCATTCATTAAGTCAATCAGTGACCCATATCTTTCCCATCATGCACTTCTGCATTGGTTCCACAAAACAGCAGCTGGGGCCTCTCACTATAGCAGCACAGCTCTTAACTTCACAAACAAAGTGAAGGCTTTTCTACAACGATTACATCTATTTTACAAAAAGCCCATTTCATTGCATAACCCATTCATTTTTATTGCGATTTATTTCATTCGAATTAGTTTTATTTAAAATGATTTTAATTTTTGTATCAGCCGGCTATAGGCATTTTTTTGATCAATGACAGTTAAAATAGTAATATCGTAAAACCTTGCAAAATGACAGTTTAAAAAAAATGTTTTCTGTTTGAATATATTTTAAATTGTAATTATTTCTGTGATGGCAAAGCTGAATTTTCAGTATCCACTACTTAAGTTTTCAGTGTCATCTTTAAAAATTATCCAACTATGCTGATTTGGTGCTCAGTTATTATCAATTATTATTGACGTTCAATTATTAATTATTAATAGTTCTTATTAAAAATGTTGAAACTGCTCAACATTTTTGTGGAAACAATGATACAATTCTCAGAATTATTAGATGAATAGAAATCTCAAAAGAACAGAATTTACTTGTAAAATAAATCTTTTTTTTTTAACACTCTATAATTATATTTTTACAAATTTTTTGTTGTCCTTGCTCAAGACAGCTTTTCTTTAAATCTTACTTTCCTTAACAATGTTTTAAATAGTAGTGTGTCATGGTTTCCACAAAAATTGCAAAAGCTGGTTTTAACACAGATAATAAGAAATGTTTCTGATTTCTGAATGATTTTTGAAGGATTATGTGACACTGAAGACTGGAGTTATGGATGCCGTAAATTCAGCTTTTACCATCACATGAATAAAATACATTTTGAAAGATATTCAGAAAGAAAAGGTATTTTCAATTGTAAAAATATTTCACAATGTTACTGTATTTTTTATAAAAGAAAAATTGCATAATATAAGGAATTATATATATATATATATATATATATATATATATATATATATATATATATATATATATATATATATATAAATAACATTTCATTAAACTTCTTAGAAAACTAAAAGGACTTCAGCAGATGACAAAGTGCATCTGTCTTATGCTTTACCTGCTCGTGCTACGGAGGGAATAGTTCCCAGAGAGAGGGCCCTGTTGAGTCGCCCAGGGAGCGATGAGGGCGAGGATTTGCACGTTCTGTGGCTTTGCTGGTGGATGAGCAGCTGTGACAGGTTGGGAGGAGGTGTTGGGATGAAGGTGGAGGATCCAGACACAGGTGCAGACAGCGGGGGACAGTGATTACTGTAGTATGGCCCAGGTGAACTGCCAGACAAATACCTGCAACAGACAGAAGAGAATTGGTCCACTGCTCATTTTAATGGAGCAAATATCTCTTCAGTTACTGTTATGGACTATAGTCTGTTTCACTTCAAGCAGGTAAATGCAGAAAACCCTGCAGACTTCCATAGAATTTAAAAGACTGAAGAAAAAAAAAAGTATGTTGATTCTTCCAAATGGTACATCTGATTAAGTAGATTTTAGTGATGTAAAGATTTCATCACAGATAATAAGATAATAGAAGGTAGCATATCTGCAAATGTATGAAATTATTCATCAGTAATATCCCAGTCAATATCCACTTGTTCAGTTCAGACAATGGACAGTCACTTTAATTTATAAAAGTGCAACAAGCTACCATCTCAAACTGTGATCAATGTGATCTAAATCTAAATAAATAAATGGCAAACACACAGTTCACATTTTATCATTGTTTTATTTAACTTTCATAATAGGGTTAAATAATACAATAGGGTTTAAAAAAATATGCAATTCAACCCAAGTATAATACAGTGATTGCTCCAACATGCTGCTTCAACATTACAACAACAAATATGAGCTTAAGTTTCAGGACGGAAACGGTTTCACATCATCAACAATGCAGTTGTTCATTTCACATTATATCTCTGGGGTCATTCCATGTCAAAAAACACTAGAAACCACTGAGCAGATGTTGAGATATCAGAGAAAGCACAGCAATGCCAAAAAATCATAATATCAGTTGAAGGTTTTCACAGGCAACTATTTCCAGCCTGCGGGCAATGAAGTATCAAAAAGCTCCAAACTGATTTTTAGATTTGTAGTGGTTAGAGGCCACAACACATTCAGGTCCATTTGAGATTCTAGTTGAACGTTTTATGGTAATTTAACTGCTTATAAGATCTAAGCTGGTGCAAATCAAAGTTCACTTAGTAAGGAACTGGATTTGACAAGATAAAGCAGAACTAATATCAAAATAGGCAAAATCCAAATACTTTCCTTCCAATAATCAATCTCTGACATCACCATGCTCCTTCTGGTACAACATGCACAGATCTGTGATTTCACCTTGACAGGTCCTACCACAATAAATCATCAGTGCTAAATACGGTTTTACTCACATTTGAAATCATATGAAATTAGGGAGGCATCATACTTCCGGACAATATAAACTTGTCTAGTAATGAATTAGTCAATGAAGGATCAAATATACTTAAAAAAATGCAATGCTGTGTTGAACAAATGTTACACACCATTTTGAGATACTTGTATCAACGTCAAGTCTAAATGCACACTATTATTAGTATTTACCAACCATCAGCCTTGGCAAGCAAAACTATGATAACGAGGATACATGAAACTAAATATTTCAACAATACTCATGTCTACAGTCAAAAACTCAAATAAGTGAAATGTGCATAAGTCATCATAAAAAAGCTAATGAAGCTTTACATTGGGCATACTTCACTTAATAGAAAATTAAATGGGTAATACAAAAATATAAATATTAAAGCTCATTGGAGTTGGACAGGTACCATAAGATCTGTGCAAGTTGATACACATCTAATGGAAATGAAAATAATAAATTTAAATAGCAAAAAAGTTGCAGACTATAAGTGTCTAAGTCACATTAGTATTTACTTTGATCACAGCAACAAAAAAAAACTTCATAACCACCTGGGAAATACAGTGATGCAAACCTACAAAAACATACAATGTATAGTCATACTGTCACAATGTCACACATTTCTAGACCACAGACAAAATACAGAATGCACGAGACAATTAAAATGTTTATAGTGTTCTATACAATCCCTACAAAACTTTGTAGAAGTTTTGAAAATGTGTTTCTTTTTGTTAGAAACCCTCAAAAGAGATGGCTCCATGTTACAGAGCTTTAGTGTGGTTAGTAGTATTCAAACTAAAATGGCATGTAATACAATGTAGTGCACTCATAACACTTCACAGTAAAGAAAATATAATGTTCATAATATAATAAGCATAGAGCTATGCAAAGTCAGCTAATTTTCTGTGTCTTTAAACACAAATTATTACATACATTCTTTACTGATGTAATGATTACAAAATCAACCTGGTGATGGAGACAGACTTGAGATTCAGAATAAACAAAGAGAGGCACAAATATTTCTCTCTCAAATGTGTTAAGCTGTAGTTTAACCTTAATGCAGAGTACTTGAGCTAAAATATAACAAAAAGCTAAATACTGATAATATCTGTATTTTTGTTACAGTTGGGTATATTTTTTAGGTGGTTTAAGTTAAATGTTTTGTAAATTTTAATTTTCAATTCTATGCTGCCTAAGCACCAATATGATTTCTTTGTGTGCACAATGCATTTTACTCATGAACTAGACTTTATCTTTACAAGCTACTCCAAACTGGTGAATTCAACCTGCTCCAAACCAAATATAAAATTGAGATGTTCTACTTACCTCAAATTAGGGGCACAGTGGTAATGTCAAGCACTATACTACAAAAAGGCAATAAACAATTTTTTTCTAGTACTTTGAGCAAGCTCATCCACACAGACTATATTTTTTATATTTTAGCAGTGTTTAAAATGCCTATTTAGCAAGTATCTTGGCCATGAAGGTTTATAATGAGTGCATTAGTTAGTGTAAATTGAAGACAGTTGGGAGAAAAATGGTCCCAAAAATCTAAATGTCCCAAAAGTATCCTCGATTACAGATCCCATAAAATATCTTGTTATAGTGTCACTGCTCAGATTCTGACCTGCGAGCTCTGGCTCTTCTCTGACTCGTGGATTTGTGTGTTGCCACAGCGGCAGCGAATCCCACCAGACAACACACAGAGGTGATGCCCAACTTGACCATTTCCAACCAATCAGGGATGTCCGTCTTGAGATAACACTCTGCCAGATAAAAACAGATCACCAGAAGCCAAAGCACAGAGGCCACAGCGTCAATCCTCCTCAACCTTGAGAAGAAAAGAATATATATTTAGCTGAGATTTAAAATAAAAATACATTTGCATACATATATAAACTAATTAATATAGTAATTATAATATATTTATCCCATATGTAAAACATTTTTATATTTGCTATAAATGTACAATTTATATATATTTCTATGTACACACATTTATTCACACAAAAATCCTAAACACAATTAGCATTTCATAATTTAAAGCACATACATATTTTAATATTATATATTTTATATATATATATATATATATATATATATATATATATATATATATATATACATACACATATATATATATATATATATACATACACATATATATATATATATATATATATATATATATATATATATATATATATATATATATATATATATATATAAAATTGTATCTATAACTTGTTATGTAATACACATATATACACATACATTTATTCAAACATGAATTATAAAATCTATTTATATATTGCACATTCTTTAATTACATAATAACAAGCAAAAATATTTACATGTATATTTACTTAATATGCAAACTAAATGTAAAAAAACCACAAACTGGTAAACTTATTTTTCATTAAAAATAAATGTATATTTTATTTGGTTCACCTGACAGGTCCTGCCATTAAGACACCTGTGATGCAAGTTAGGAGACCAACAGAGGCCACGGCCATCTGATGTTCGCTTCCGGACTGCCAGACGAGCCGAGCGTTCTCCACAGCCTTTTCCGGCAGAAGACCCACCAGATCATACCACATCATGCTGCCCGCCTCAGCATTGCTTTCACTCTCATTTTGGACGGGGCGTTTAGGTGGGGTGACTCCTCCGCTTAAAGTCTGCATGACGGAGGAGGCCACATCTCCAGATCCAGACAGAGCCACAGCTACAAGGAAGGCACAGGCGAGAAACGCAAGGACTCGGAGCAAGATCAGCCAGGCAGGAGTGGTGAGGGAGTAGTTGTTCTGTAGAAAAAGATAAAAAATGAATTAAATACTCAGAACACAAAAGAAGCAAGACAGAACAGGTCTTCCCTTATCTCTGGCAATCAATTCCACACACTTATCTGCAGTTTAAGAAAACACTAGTCAAAGACTGGTCATTAATTACTCTTGATACACGTAACAAACGATACCTAGGTTGTAGTAAAATTCCAGTTTTATCTGGGCAACATCTAAATTCAGTGCAATTTCTCCATGTCAAACTTCAGAGTGCTATAAACATGGAATCTTCTGGATTTTTCATGTCAAGTCTTGTGGCTTGATCTGAAACCATATAAATATACAGAGATCACCACCTTAATAAAGGCTTTATCAGCATCCCGACTGCGTCTGAGCTGGTGGTTGAAGAGCAGAGCCCGCAGCTGTCGGTTCTGGTGTTTGATGTAGTACTCCACTGCTGTCTGGCACGGCCGGCACAACTTGAAGGTCTGCTCAAGGTGGTGCTTAAATACCTCGATCTCCTCATCATAGTTTTCCTGTCATTATGGGTCAAATATTACTTTAAAATGTCTAGTTGCTTGTATGTTACTCGTTTTTAAGCTGATGGTTTTCACATATTAAAAACAAAAGCACATAAAAATCATTGAAGATGTTTATTCTAGCTATGACTTTGAAGTATAGAAGTGTTTAGATGCCTACTGAATGCCATATTTAATACATGACTTTTTTGCCTCAAAATTATATAAAAAAGCATAAAAGCAAATCTTATTCAGAAACAGTTTTGCCTCAAAATTGTTTAAAAAGCATTAAAAAAAAATCGAACAGGCTTTAGTAATCTTGAAATGAAATGGGTGAATGTTAAACCTACATCATCCCTGGGGATGAACGAGGCCAGCTGCTTAATCTTCACTGTCTGGTTATTGTTGCACTTCTTGCACAGAAGCATTTGGCAGTTGACCCACTGCAGAGTCTTCGGTGTCTCCGGGACACCGGCCGAAACGCCATGGTTGAGATGCTCCATGTACTGAGCAGGAATGGGCTTGTTGTAGTCCCCGTTCTACAGATCAAAAACAAGCACAAAACAAAAACTAATTTATAGCATATCCAAAAGCTGCATTAGCAACATAGCAAAACCTTTTTAAATTGTAATAGAAAACACACAAACAGACACTTATAATGCAAGTTATTTTTAAACTTAATTTAACAATATGACAGTTTTACTATATTTTTTTATCAAATAAATGCATTCTTGGTCAGCATAAGAGACATCTTTCAAAATCATTGAAACAATTCTTACACACCCCAAACTTTGAAAGGTAGTGTATTAAAAAAATAGATGTAAAATGTTATATTTTTTGTTTAAATAAAGTAAATACCTCCTGAAAGCCATTATACTGTTCACAGTATGGACAATCCCAGCAGTTTCTGTTCCCATAGGGGACAACTGTGTCCTGATTGCAGAACCAACAATTCACTTTGACATGAGTTGGTTTTTTCCTGTCGAATAAGAGGAGTCATTTTTAGGAGAACTACTGCAAATTACCATGCATTAATAACAGAAAACAACTGTAATACAATACTCCCATTAATATTGACCTGACAGAACACCATAGTGATTCTCAATTAACAGGTCACAGGCCTGTTTTGCAGACAGAGAATAATTAGGACTAAAGCGGTCCAGTGTTTTGGGTTGTGTCAAATTACATGTGACATGCAAGACATTCCGTGGAAACTAATGCAAAGCCTGAGTCTTGAATCTAAAGTAAAACTGGGATTTTGTTTTTCTAGACAGCACAATCAGTATCTCCGAACCTGAGAATGATAACCTAACAGTAGCATGAATTAAGTTTCTATTTACAGGCTGATAGGGGCTTGACTACACTAACAAATTCAGCCTGTGACATTATAAAAGATGATAACGTCGCCCACATTAAGACAAGTGATAGCATATAAACCATTAGGCAGAAATGTGAACGAATTAAAATCCAGGAAATTAATCACATCTTATTAATAATTACTGTTGACTAGAAAAAAAATAATACTTACTATTTATTACTCAATACAAATATTTTATCAATACTAATATGACTGATTCATTTAACATCACAGCAGAGCATTTGTCCAATAAAAGAAGGATTAATGATGGGATCTTACATTATTGCTTTCAGTCTAGAATTATACGCATCATTTTTGACAGATTGATATAAAGAAGTATTTTACAAATAAGTTGCTCTTACCACGGTAATCAGTTTTCCGTCAAAATAACAGTTAACAGTAACTTTGTTTCTTGGTTTCAATAACTTAAGCACCACTGCCTTTAAAAAAAGGAACGAGTGCTTTAATTAATAATTGATTTTCAAATTAACGATAACTGTAATACTTGTGGTAGAAAATATTAATATAACGGACAATTTTGGTCTGTTTAAGTACCACAGACTTGCCATTTTACGAAATCTCTCGCGCATTTTTGTGTAGCGCGCGCCATTGAATATCTTCGCGCGTGCACAAGTATTTTTCATGGCCGAAGTGTAGAAAATACTACTGCCAGTGCCTATTAATTATATAGGAAACCGTGAAAAGTGCAGTGTAGTTCGTAACCCTTGCTAAATATAGATGTCAAAGTCCAGCGACATCTTAATGGCAGGGACACAATACCTGGTTGCAATTCTATAGATTAGCGCTCCTCCTGCAGCAATCGCCGTTGCTCCGACACCTCCAATTACAAATGGCGGGTACTGTAGTAATATTTGGTTGAAGGACTCCATTGAAAAACGGGATATTTACTTTAGTGTTATTCACAAGAAGCCACACGCTGGAGTAGTGCATGCGGCAACAGTAGCGCGCATCAAGCTACAGCATGGTCATATCCAGGTCATGAGCGCGCTATCAAGACATGTCAAAATAAAAGTTGGAATTCTAAACGGGATTAAGTAATAATAATAATAATATTAAAGTAATTACATAAACATCAAAATAATAAATATAAAATTAATCAGACATAAAATGATATATTTTTTGTACAATATTGTTTTGTTACACTCCATACCCATGTTGCAAAGTTACGTTTTGCACAGTTTCATTATTTATAGGTTTTTACATTTTAAATCCCTTTTTAATATTAAACCATTTGCTTTATCTGTGTTCTATTAGAGAACTTCTTTGTAATTTGCAGAAATTTACATTACATTGACTATAATTACTGTTATACGCTGTCCATTCAATAAATAAAACGGACCACTTTGCCTTTTCGAGAAAGTGAACTGAAGTAGGTTTATATGGTTTAAACTTGCCCTCTTGAGGCAACAGATGTAACAGCCATTCACACGTTTTATAGAGGCCTTAAAACATTTTTTTCCGAACGATAAATTCTCACCTTTCACCTTAAAATGATGTGAATAAAATGAGTATTGTTTCAGTAATCAAGTTGAATCGTAATAAACATAACATGCTTAAAAGCACATATGTTGACATTACTTGATCATTATCTTCAACAAATGATTCATACATGCCTCTCACTTTGTACAGCAATGTGGCACAAGATATATGACATTTACTACTAGAAGGCTCAAAGATCGTGTTCATGTTTTGGAACCTTCAAAATAAACCGTTGAGATCACATGACACAAACCTTATTTTACAAAGCCTTGCTAACATACATAAAATTCATAAAGTCTTAAAAAGGTATATTTATTTATGTGGTTCATTTTGCATTCCCAACAACAACAACAACAAAAATAATTGTCCTTATTTAATTTATCAAACCGACAGCAGCATATGCATCAAGGCCCTCTTTTCTGTAAAAGATTAACAACTATAACATATAGTAAACAGATTAAAGGTTTCTAGTAAAGAGGTGAATGGAATTGATTGGTCAGATTCCAGTGCTACTAGTTGTCATGAAGTGATATTGCAACCTGAGCTTGTTGGCTGCTAACAAGCTATTCTACACCCCATTACAGTATCATCTGCATTCCTTCAAAAGAACATAATAAAACCCGGATCCACCAATGATTAACTCCTCTTAAACTCTACAAAACTCTTGGACATGTACCATATCATAGATCCAAAGACTTCAATGGCCTGCAACAAAAAGCTACTTATAATAAGAATAATTTAGTTAACTTAAAAGCCCTATTTTTATATTCAGTTGAACTTTTGCTGTACACTGATACAGTATACACAAACATCATGGAGTAGCTATGCAATATGCGCCACTTACATAACACACAAACAAGCAAAACAGTTCTTATAACATATGCAGTCAACTTAAAATAAAAAAAGCTATTTAAAGTCTTTGGGTAATTCAAATAAACATCCCTTTCTACAATGGATTCTTTCCGGTCCACTTTAGCTGCAGGTCAAATGTATGTTGTGTGCAGCTTCATTTGGGGGTTTCACCCAGCAGATGGACAATGAGCTCATAGGTGGACAGCACTATGGCGGTGTTGGGGATCTGTCTGATGAGCTGTGGAATGAGTCCTCTGTAAAAAGCTGCATATCCCTCTTCCACCGCCACTAGGCGCGCCGTCTGAAAGAAGTACTTGTATTTGCTTCCTTCTTCTCTTAGTCTTGTCCGAATTACCTCTGCAAAACACATCAAGAAATGTTGGTTATTAGAAATGAGGAGACGTAGATGTTTCTGTAAGTCCTTACTCTTAAATTCTTATAAAGAAAATTCAGGAATTTTGATTAGTATTTTAAATAAAAAGCTTTTGTGAAAAAAAAATTAAAATCACTATTGATCAATTTTCATGCATCCTTACATAAACATTACAGTATTTTTTTTATCTTACGGAATCCCAACTTTCCATTGGTAGTATAGAAGTAAGATTTAAAAATAAATAAATAAAATAACTATTTTTTTCATTACATGTATACACTACCATTCAAAAGGTTGGAGATGGTAAAGATTTTGTAAATGTTTTTGAAAGAAGCCTCTCATGCTCACCAAAGCTGCATTTATTTAATTAAAAATTATACATCAACATTATTAATATTGTGAAATATTATTACAATTTGAAATAATGGTTTTCTATTAAAATATATTTTAAAATGCAATTTGTTCCTGTGATGACAAAGCTGAATTTGACATTACTCCAGTCTTCATATCACATTATCCCTGAGAAAAAATAAATGGAAAAAATAAAGTTGTTGCTAAAAAATTTTATGAACTTTACAACGTAAAAGTCTTTACTTGTCATGTTTAATTAAAATCAATTACTTTTATTTTTTTTTATATATTTTTTTTTAGGGTCAATTATAACCCGGGCAAGTTCTTCACGTGTTTTTTTTTTTAAGCAATTCATCCCATTAGGAATAACTGCATGTTGTTGTAATGACCTGCAACATGCAACTAAAACTTGCCTATATTCATATTAGTTTTTTTAACCATCAAAATGTTATTTCACTATATTCTTCATGCACTCCAAGTCCTGTTGTAAAAGTGCAAGTCTTTCTTCTAAAGAGGAAGCAATCTAGGTTTATTTTTAGACAGACTGGCTGATGCTGGTTTACACTGGCTGACAGGTAATAACAACCTACCATGTGGATAGGCTATGCAGGAGGCACAACCCTTGGCAAATGCAGCAGCAGCCATGAGGCCCAAGAAATCTGAAGCCCCTTTTTCTGTGTCAGTGTCTGGTGTGGTGAACCGACTTTGTGCTTGGTACTTCTTCAGAGTCTCGTAAATAAGGAAGCAGATCATGGTCTCGGAGATTCCGGCATACGATGCTGTCAGGCCCCGGTAAAAACCTCGCATGCCTTCAGTCTTGTACACGTACCGCGCACATTGAAATGCGTTCATTTTCTTCTCCCCACGTGCCCTGGAGGACATCGAGACAGTCTGTCAGGTGATCATGAACAAATGGATTACAAAGGTCAAGAATTTAGCATGATTAACGCTGAGGTAACAGTTATGGTTTCAAAACCTAGTTTAGGCACTGAATACTAAAATCAAAGCCAAAGACTTTGAAAGGTCCATTTGCAACTTTAATTTGCAATGCACAAACCTAGTTTCCGTGCAGAGTGGGAGGGACAATTAAATGCTATTTTCAGACTGTACCAGTTGACATACTTTTCTCATCTGACTCTAACAGTTTACCGTCGGCTCTCTTTGTAGCGCAAATATAGAACATGCCTGCTAAGCCCAGATGGCTGTGTCAAGGTGGTTATTTGCACTGTAGCAGACTGGATCACATGCTTATCATCATGACATTTGCGTAACAGAAAGACAGTGCTCTGTATGTCTCCCATCTTAAAAACTCATTATCCTCACGTTATCTGGGAATGTGTCTGATACAGATGCGTGCAATGCCCTCATGCAAGTTCCCTGTTGTGAGTAAAGCAGGGTGAAAGTCTACAGCATTAACATACTTTCTCTCAAGCTGCATTCTTGTTTTGACCATCCAGACAGGATTCATCAGGGAGTTTGTGACAAATGCTGAAGAAAAACAATGCAATTAGGGAAACAAACAACCACTTTTTTCTTTGAAAGCATCATAAATTTTCCTCAAGTTCTGGGTAACTTTATCAGCAATGTTGCATAAGTGTTTTTTTTTTTTTCTAACAACCATAAGGCATCACCTGCAAAGCCAGCTGAGGACATGTGGACAATTCCACTGTTTGGGACAAAGATGCCATTGAAAGTCTCTTTTGACTTTGAATAAGCTGCAAAGTAGATCGCCCTGAAGAATAACAGAAGGAGAACAGAATATCAGTGCCTTAAGTCTGTTGAACTCAACAGCCCCTGCTTCCTCTCCATGAATGACAGTGCAGAGTTCATTTCAACATGAAAAAGGGCTGTTCGCACGAAAGGCTGCCAATGTTTTATCAAGCCAAACAGCTTGCAGTGAGTTCCTGACAGTGCTGTCCGTTCTCTTTGTTGAATGTCTGGAACAGACTGCACAAGAGCTGATTAAACACCCAGATCTAATGCTGCCATGATGACTGTGGGGAAAAACGACTACATTTTCAGTGAACTACAGTGAAAAAAGACTTCTAGCCTGCTTAGAATTCATTTTAATTTGAATGTTATTTATGAATAAATAAAACACTACTATTAAGAATTAATCACCTTTTTTTTTTTTACCTTATCTAAACATCAACTACTTTTCCTAATACAAATGAACATCACAATAAAAGGAACGATTATGTTAAGAAGAAATTTAGTATAATATTATATTACAGTATTATTATGTATATGCTACTTTTTCTTTGTTTAAAGTTACAAGTAAAAGGCACTGTTACTGTTAGGTAGAAATATATTTTTAATTATCATTGGACCGTATCCAACAAAACGTCAGCGCTTGGTCATAAGTTACTGTTTTACACCTTGTCAATATTCATGTCACTAAGGAATGATGCAAGCACAGTACTGACAATTTTACATGACCATTTCACTACTGGAAACATTCTTGTAACAGGAAATAAAAAAACTCAATATTTAAAATGACAGACCTGTGATGTTGATAAAAATAAAAAAGTATGCATGTATTATGTAAGTATGCATTTATATTTGTATAACAAATTGACCTGTAGAGTGGGTAATTTATAATCGAACCTTGATTTGCACAAAACTGAATTGAACCATTACCTTGAAGGTGCAACACCAACAAGATTTGGTCCCAATCCTCTGAATAGAGATTTTGGTCCCTCTTTCTCTAGAATTGACCTGATGAGGAAAGAGATATGAGATTTAAACAGATGTAACATTACTGTGTGGCTTTTTATTTCAGTCAGATTGCACAAAACCAGTTTAACAATACACTTACACAGCTTATTTTGAACAATGCCATTGTGCTGCAAAACTAGTGACCCCTTTACACACATTCATTTCCTTTATAATCCACTCATATGAAACAATAGCCTCTTTCAGATAAATACTGAATGTCGACAGTAATGAATCATGCTTCTCATTAAGTGACTTTCCAGAAGTTCTGTTTGTCATTACGGATTATATATCCGATTATATATTAATATATCACTTCCTGAAAGAAATAGCCATTCAAACATCTACTTCAACACAAAAAAATGAGTCACAGGGTAAATACTTCCTCAAGAAGAATAAAGGTCAGACATTGTGTCCTGTTTTCAAGTTAGATATTGAACAATTTGACTAAATTTAAATGTCTCTCTTGAGGGTTTGGAAGTCACGTAGACCCATACACTCACACAGATATGCTTAGTCAGGGACACCTTATATTTGCTGCTAGTAATCAGAGCACAACAAGAAGGTATCATGTGACATGAATATTCCTTAGAGCAATGCCATGCTGTGCCCAATCACACAAAATAGATATATTCACAAGGAACACTTACAAACTCTTTTGCCTTAACATAAGGCAAACCCTGCTCTTTATCATCATCAACTGCAGCAGCTAACTGCAGGTTAAGAGCAGCTTTAATCTGCTTCATTTAGAAGCTCCAATCCAGTCGCTAAATGCATCCACACATCAGACATCAAACGGTGCCGTCCCACAGAGGTTTCGGATCTACGCTCAGGCACATTAACATTCAGGGTGGATGACTACTTCATATAGTTTGTACTTCCTTGCTTACCGTAGCACTTGTAGCAAGCCAGGGGTGACGGGTCCTGGTCTAATGACGCCAGCACCGTTGAATGCGCCCAGCTGGACCTGGAAAACAGGTCTGAGGGTGAGGCCAGATGACTGTAGTCTGGTTTTTAATACCTCCAGGGGGCAGGTCATGATGGCACCTACAGTTCCACCACACCTGTGGAGAGAATAAATACTTTAAGTCAGCACCTATTCATTAAATTGATCATATGGAACAATGAATATTTATAATGCTATAGGAGATCATTTCAAATAATAAATGCTGCTTATTTTTTACTTTCTTTTCATCAAAGAATCATGAAAAAAATCCCCAGAAAAGTGAAGCAACACAACTATTTTCGACATTGATACAATGTTTTTAGAGCATTAAATCAGCATATTAGAATGATCTCTGAAGGATCACTGAAGACTGGAGTAATGCCTGAAGAAAATTCAGCTCATATTCACAATAGTATTCTTTTTACTGTATAGAAGTATAGAAGTTGAAATGAAGTGAATTCACAAGAATAATGCAACCTTAAAGGGTTAGTTTAGCCAAAAATTAATATTATGTAATTAATGACTCACCCTCACGTCATTCCAAACCCATAAGACCTCCGTTCATCTTCGGAACACAGTTTAAGATATTTTAGATTTAGACCAAGAGCTTTCTGTCCCTCCATTGAAAATCTATGTGCAGTATACTGTCCATGCCCAGAAAGGTAATAAAAACGTCATCAAAGTAGTCCATGTGACATCATAGGGTCAGTTAGAATTTCTTGAAGCATCGAAAATACATTTTGGTCCAAAAACAACGGTTGAACCAGTTCACCAAATCGAACTGAATCATTTGAAACGGTTCGTGTCTCCAATAAGCATTAATCCACAAATGACTTAAGCTGTTAACTTTAACGTGGCACTCCCTCTTAGTTACAATAAACCAATATCCCCGGATTAATTCAACACTGACTGAACTGCTGTGAAGAGAGGACTGAAGATGAACATCGGTTTTCGGATCACCTGTACACTGAACCAAGAACCGTTTCTGTCAGACGCGTCCGATTCGAGAATCGAGGAGTTGATGATACTGCGCATGTGTGATTCAGTGTGAAGCAGACCGACACACAGAGCATCTGAACAGACCTGATTTTTTTGGCGATTGATTCTGAACTGATTCTGTACTAATGTAATAAGCGCAGGTAAACCGAAGGCTTGAATCAAGGGCAATCATCGCCAATGACGGCATTACGTCGAGCGCAAAAGAACCGGTGAACCATATTTTTCAACTGGTTTATTGAATCTAACAGTCCGAAAGAACCGAACTTCCCATCACTACAGGTAACCCGAAAACCGATGCAACCGGATCTTGACTCGAGAACGATTCAATCTTTCGTTCATTATCTGGCTCGGCTCGATGTTCATCTTCAGTTCTCTCTTCACAGCAGTTCAGTCAGTGTACTGTTTGAGTACATGAATTACTCCGGGATATTGTTTTTTTTTTTTTTTTTTTACTCCGAGGGAGTGTCAGCCACGTTAAAAAAAGTTAACAGCTTAAGTCACTTCTGGATTAATGCTTATTGGAGACGCAAACAGCTTCAAACGATTCAGTTCTATTTGGTGAACTGGTCAACGGTTCACTAAGAAGAACCGGTTAAATCGGACAGACCTGGAAGAGAAGACAATGCTGAATAAAGTTGAGTTTTTGTTATTTTTGGACCAAAATGTATTTGATGCTTCAAGAAATTCTAACTGACCCTCTGATGTCACATGGACTACTTTGATGATGTTTTTATTACCTTTCTGGACATGGACAGTATCCCGCACATACATTTTCAATGGAGGGACAGAAAACCATGACTAAATCCAAAAAATCATCCAAGATGAACGGAGGTCTTACAGGTTTGGAACGACATGAGGGTGAGTCATTAATGACATAATTTTCATTTTTGGTTGAACCCTTTAAAAGGTTGAGGACCTCCAGATTAACTAAACACACACCAAATTGTGATTACAAAATTAGATAAAAGCTGCCGTTACACTTGATGTTGGAGGTAACACTAAAATCTACTTCAAACTAAACTTTAGACGCAAATATAAGTGTGCGCGTCAGCAATGCTTGTGGACAACCTTTGTGGCTGTTGTATGAGTCCAGAGTATGAGATTGAGGTCAAGGCAAACAAACTGAACTTTATCAAAATGACACAATGTGACGCAGGTGACATTGATCGTGATTCACATTACAAAATAAATGCACTGGTTTAATCTAATCAAACTGAGATGAAGAGCCTGACCATGTAAACAAAAGAAAATGAAAACCACATGTTAACCAACGAATTGGAAAAATCCAGCCCAACCTGTAATTTTTTTTTTTTTTAGAACCCACTAACACTTAACACTGTTATGTACCATCTTCTAGTGAGACTTGAAGCAAATATGTTACAAGAGCTCAATCACAGATCATGTTTCACAGAAGTCAAAACATGTTGACACAGGTCTCGGGTTGTGTTAGAGAAGTACAAGACATGGGTAGAGCACAATGCCTCTGACATCAGGACAGCAAATAAGGGACAGATTAATCACAAATCTGTCTAAGAAACATTCAGTTACAAGGGCAGATGTACCTCAACAAAAGCCTTTAGCCCAACACTGATGCAAGTCTCCTCTTGACTTACTTCACACAGCTTGCCTTCTCATCAGCTCACAGAGCACAAAGGGTAATGTTTTTATAACAAACCAGTTTGTAACAGACAAACAATCCTTGGGTCATGATTTATATAATGCCCACGTTTGAATAAAACACATGCAGATGTCTGTAGCCTTCACAACAACTCAACTAAATCTAACTAATGTTTAATTGAGCTCAAAATTCTGTTAGAACATTAGCAATCTGGCATTGAAATGATTAACTTAGAACTTCAGTTATATAACAAAAAAATTAACTGGCAACATGCAAACACTGATGTGATAACATCTTTCTATGCCTATAGCGTTCCCCGAAGACATTTACAGGATCCATGATCATAGTTTTTTTCTTTTCTGACTTCAAGTTTAACCCAATAAACATTTTTTTTTCCTTGTCAATTTTCAGGGTATCCATTGAAAATGTGAAAAGAGATGATGAAATTGTATTTTATTTTTTTTATTATATATAAAAAAAAAAAAAAAAATTATATATATATATATATATATATATATATATATATATATATATATATATATATATATATATATATATATATATATATATATATACTGTATTCATTTTCATAAGAAGTTATATTTATTATTAGCTATACAAAATACATTTTAATTGAAAAAAAGTTTCTTAGAGCCTAATATTAAGAATAACAACTACACTACAAGTTTTACAAACTAAAATACTTGGAATAAAAAAAAAAAAACTCACTCATATGTTTTGCCTTCAGTCACAGTGCAATAAATAAAAGGCAGTCATTTAATTCTGGTGCAACATTTTGACTTTATAATATACATTTATTCATTTATCAGACGCTTTTATCCAAAGCGACTTACAAATGAGGACAGTGGAAGCAATCAAAAACAACAAAGAGTAATGATATATAAGTGCTATAACAAGTCTCAGTTAGCTTAACACAGTACATTCAGTGCATTTAGGGGTGTGGTCCTGGTCAAGACAATATCCTGAACTTCAAACTGAATGTCAGAATGGGAAAGAAAGGTGATTTAAGCAATTTTGAGCGTGGCATGGTTGTTGGTGCCAGACGGGCCGGTCTGAGTATATCACAATCTGCTCAATTACTGGGATCTCCACGCACAACCATTTCTAGGATTTACAAAGAATGGTTTGAAAAAGGAAAAACATCCAGTATGCAGCAGTCCTGTGGCCGAAAATGCCTTGTTGATGCTAGAGGTCAGAGGAGAATGGGCCGATTGATTCAAGCTGATAGAAGAGCAACTTTGACTGAAATAACCACTCATTACAACCGAGGTATGCAGCAAAGCATTTGTGAAGCCACAACACGCACAATCTTGAGGCGGATGGGCTACAACAGCAGAAGACCCCACCGGCTACCACTCATCTCCACTACAAATAGGAAAAAGAGGCTACAATTTGCATGAGCTCTCCAAAATTGGACCGTTGAAGACTGGAAAAAGGTTGCCTGGTCTGATGAGTCTCGATTTCTGTTGAGACATTCAGATGGTAGAGTCAGAATTTGTCTTAAACGGAATGAGAACATGGATCCATCATGCCTTGTTACCACTGTGCAGGCTGGTGGTGGTGGTGTAATAGTGTGGGGGATGTTTTCTTGGCACACTTTAGGCCCCTTAGTGCCAATTGGGCATCGTTTAAATGACACGGCCTACCTGAGCATTGTTTCTGACCATGTCCATCCCTTTATGACCACCATGTACCCACTGGCTACTTCCAGCAGGATAATGCACCATGTCACAAAGCTTGAATTATGTACCCACCACCATGTACCCATCCTCTGATGGATACTTCCAGGATAATGCAACATGTCACAAAGCTTGAATTATTTCAAATTGGTTTCTTGAACATGACAATGAGTTCACTGTACTAAAATGGCCCCCACAGTCACCAGTTCTCAACCCAATAGAGCATCTTTGGGATGTGGTGGAATGGGAGCTTTGTGCCCTGGATGTGCATCCCACAAATCTCCATCAACTGCAAGATGCTATCCTATCAATATGGGTCAACATTTCTAAAGAATGCTTTCACCACCTTGTTGAATCAATGCTACGTAGAATTAAGGCCGTTCTGAAGGCGAAAGCAGGTCAAATACAGTATTAGTATGGTGTTCCTAATAATCCTTTAGGTGGGTGGGTGGGTGTGTGTATAATACACACACATAATTGCATAATAAATGAAAATAAAATACAAAAAGATTAGAAAGGTAGTTAGATTTTTTTTTTTTTTAAGAGTAGAATTAGAATATAATTTCACAAAGCATGTTAATTCTTCTTTTAAATAGCAGTCACACGTTAACCTCTATTCATTACTCTCTAGCTAGCGCACACATGCTCGACATGAGTATGAAGCTCTCTGTCCTTGCAAAGAAGCAAGCACTTCTCCAGCCACATTTTATTAAGAGCAGGTGGCATTGAACAGCATGCGCAAAGGCAACGCATTAAAATGCGCACAAAACACATTAATGTTCTCATACTATTGAGAAATTGTGACATACACGAGCGCAAAATGACAACAATAAATCAATATCAGTCTTAAGGGAGTAGTAGATAAGCACTGATATCAAAACGGGTCGCAAGACGTAAATAACTGCGGAACGACCTTGGATGCATTTATGTAAGGCAAAGAAGCTTCTATTTAAATATTCAAAGGGTGCTAAAGCAAACTATCTCTGCGTAAACGGTTATTTAGTTATATCTTAAATCCACATATCACACGTATATGCACATATTTGACATTTCAATATCAGCACTTGAAGAGTTCGGTAAAACTGGCAAGATATTCACAGATTCGACTTTTCCGGATCAATAACTCGCGAGCAAAACGTTTTTGGTACACGAATTATGCCTCTTTTTACCCGTAGTGATGTAGTAAACGAGCTACAAGCGAGTTTGCCTGAAAACAAGCTTTCCTCCGCTCTGTACAAAATACGTTGATCTCAATGCGCTGGCGTCTGAGAGACAAGTCCTAAGGGACCGTCTGCAAAGTGCGAAACGCGAAAAAGGTTACTAATAAAATACTCAATAACTTCACAGTAACACACTGTAGTGTCACCAAATTCAGTTCACACATCACTGCTCTCGTGCTGCTTATACTACAATGTTGGTTTTAAAAATAGTTGCTTTTGCACAATTTTTTTATTTTTTTATTATGAAAACATTAATAACGTTACTGTAACACACTGTACTTTCACCAAATTCAGTTCACACATCACTGCTCTCCTACTGGTTATACTACAACACTTATATTGAAAATAGTTGCTTTTGCACAATTTTTATGATTTTTTTGTTATGAAAAACAGTTAATAACTTTACTGTAACACACTGTACTTTCACCAAATTCAGTTCACACATCACTGCTCTCCTGCTGGTTATTCTACAACAATCATTTTGAAATTAAATGATGTTGCACATTTTGTATTATGAAAAATAGTTAATAACTTCACCGTTATAGAACATAATAGTTAATAACTTTAATTTAACACACTGTACTTTCACCAAATTCAGTTCAAACATCACTGCTCTCCTGCTGGTTATAGTACAACCTTAATTTTGAAAGTAACTGCTTTGGCACATTTGTTTTGAATTTTTATTATGAAAAATAGTTAATGAATTCACCATTATTGGACATAATAGTTAATAACTTTAATGTAACACACTGTACATTCATCAAAATCAGATCACACATCACTGCTCTCCTGCTGGTTTTACTACAACACTCATATTGAAAATAATTGCTTTGGCACATTTTTTATTATTTTTTATTATGAAAAGTAGTTAATAACTGTACTGTTACAAACTGTACTTTCACCAAATTCAGTTCACACATCACTGCTCTCCTGCTGGTTTTACTACAACTTTCATTTTGAAAGTAATTGCTTTGGCAAATGTTTAGAATTTTTATTATGAAAAATAGTTAATGAATTCACCATTATTGGACAATAGTTAATAACTTTAATGTAACACACTGTACATTCATCAAATTCAGTTTACACATCACTGCTCTCCTGCTGGTTTTACTACAACTTTGATTTTCAAAGTAATTGCGTTGGCTCATTTGTTATGATTTTTTATTAAGAAAAATAGGTAATAAATCACAATTATTGAACATAATAGTTAATATCTTTAATATAACACACGGTACTTCCACCAAATGCAGTTCACAAATCACTGCTTTCCTGCTGGTTATACTACAACTTTCATTTTGAATGTAATTGCTTTTGCAATTTTTTTATGACTTTTTTATTATTAAAAATAGTTAAAAACTTCACCATTATTGAACATAATAGTTAATAACTTTACTGTAAAAGAGTGTACTTCCACCAAATTCAGTTCACACATCACTGCTCTACTGCTGGTTATACTACAACTTTGATTTTAAAAGTAATTGCTTTGGCTCATTTGTTATGATTTGTTTATTAAGAAAAATTGCTAATAACTTTACTGTAACACACTGTACTTTCACCAAATTCAGTTCACACATCACTGCTCTCCTGCTGGTTATACTACAACTTTCCTTTTGAAAGTAATTGCTTTGGCACAGTTTTTATATTTTTTTGTTTTGAAAAATAGTTAATAACTTCACCATTATTGAACATAAAAGTTAATAACTTTACTGTAACACACTGTACTTTCACCAAATTCAGTTCATACATCACTGCTCTTCTGCTGGTTATACTACAACTTTGATTTTGAAAGTAATTGCTTTGGCACATTTTTTAGAATTTTTATTATGAAAAATATTTAATGAATTCACCATTATTTGACATAATAGCTAATAACTTTAATGTAACACACTGTACATTCATCAAATTCAGTTCACACATCACTGCTCTCCTGCTTGTTATTCTACAACACTCATTTTGAAATTAATTGATGTTGCACATTTTTTATTATGAAAAAGTTAATAACTTCACCGTTATAGAACATAATAGTTAATAAGTTTACTGTAACACACTGTACATTCATCAAATTCAGTACACATCTCTGCTCTTCTGCTGGTTATAGTACAACTTTCATTTTGAAAGAAATTGCTTTGGCACATTTTTTTTGAATTTTTATTATGAAAAATAGTTAATGAATTCACTATTATTGGACATAATAGCTAATAACTTTACTGTAACACACTGTACATTCATCAAATTCAGTTCACACATCACTGCTCTCCTGCTGCTTATACTACAATGTTGGTTTTAAAAATAATTGCTTTTGCACAATTTTTATGATTTTTTTTATTATGAAAACGTTAATAACGTTACTGTAACACACTTTACTTTCACCAAATTCAGTTCACACATCACTGCTCTCCTACTGGTTATACTACAACACTTATATTGAAAATAGTTGCTTTTGCACAATTTTTATGATTTTTTTGTTATGAAAAACAGTTAATAACTTTACTGTAACACACTGTACTTTCACCAAATTCAGTTCACACATCACTGCTCTCCTGCTGGTTATTCTACAACAATCATTTTGAAATTAAATGATGTTGCACATTTTATATTTTGAAAAATAGTTTATAACTTCACCATTATTGAACATAACAGTTAATAACTTTACTGTAACACACTGTACTTTCACCAAATTCAGTTCACACATCACTGCTCTCCTGCTGGTTTTACTACAACTTTCATTTTGAAAGTAATTGCTTTGGCACATTTTTTTAGAATTTTTATTATGAAAAATAGTTAATGAATACACCATTATTGAACATAATAGTTAATAACTTTAATGTAACACAATGTACATTCATCAAAATCAGATCACATATCACTGCTCTCCTGCTGGTTTTACTACAACACTCATATTGAAAATAATTGCTTTGGCACATTTTTTATTATTTTTTATTATGAAAAATAGTTAATAACTTTACTGTTACAAACTGTACTTTCATCAAATTCAGTTCACACATCACTGCTCTCCTGCTGGTTATACTACAACTTTGATTTTGAAAGTAATTGCGTTGGCTCATTTGTTATGATTTTTTATTAAGAAAAATTGCTAATAACTTTACTGTAACACACGTTTTTTCAACCAAATTCAGTTCACACATCACTGCTCTCCTGCTGGTTTTACTACAACACTCATATTGAAAATAATAGTTTCGGCACATTTTTTATTATTTTTTATTATGAAAAATAGTTAATAACTGTACTGTTACAAACTGTACTTTCACCAAATTCAGTTCACACATCACTGCTCTCCTTCTGGTTATACAACAACTTTCATTTTGAAAGTAATTGCTTTGGCAAATGTTTAGAATTTTTATTATGGAAAATAGTTAATGAATTCACCATTATTGGACATAATAGTTAATAACTTTAATGTAACACACTGTACATTCATCAAATTCAGTTCACACATTACTGCTCTCCTGCTGGATATACTACAACTTTGATTTTGAAAGTAATTGCGTTGGCTCATTTGTTATGATTTTTTTTATTAAGAAAAATAGGTAATACATCACAATTATTGAACATAATAGTTAATAACTTTAATATAACACACGGTACTTCCACCAAATGCAGTTCACAAATCACTGCTTTCCTGCTGGTTATACTAAAACTTTCATTTTGAATGTAATTGCTTTTGCACATTTTTTATGATTTTTTTATTATTAAAAATAGTTAAAAACTTCACCATTATTGAACATAATAGTTAATAAGTTTACTGTAACACACTGTACATTCATCAAATTCAGTTCACACATCTCTGCTCTTCTGCTGGTTATAGTACAACTTTCATTTTGTAAGTAATTGCTTTGGCACATTTTATTTTTTATTTTTATTAATAAAAATAGTTAATAAATTAATCATTATTGGACATAATATTTAATAACTTTACTGTAACACACTGTACTTTCACCAAATTCAGTTCACACATCACTGCTCTCCTGCTGGTTATACTACAACTTTCATTTTGAAAGAAATTGCTTTGGCACATTTTTTTGGAATTTTTATTATGAAAAATAGTTAATGCATTCACTATTATTGGACATAATAGCTAATAACTTTACTGTAACACACTGTACATTCATCAAATTCAGTTCACACATCACTGCTCTCCTGCTGCTTATACTACAATGTTGGTTTTAAAAATAATTGCTTTTGCACAATTTTTATGATTTTTTTTATTATGAAAACGTTAATAACGTTACTGTAACACACTTTACTTTCACCAAATTCAGTTCACACATCACTGCTCTCCTACTGGTTATACTACAACACTTATATTGAAAATAGTTGCTTTTGCACAATTTTTATGATTTTTTTGTTATGAAAAACAGTTAATAACTTTACTGTAACACACTGTACTTTCACCAAATTCAGTTCACACATCACTGCTCTCCTGCTGGTTATTCTACAACAATCATTTTGAAATTAAATGATGTTGCACATTTTATATTTTGAAAAATAGTTAATAACTTCACCATTATTGAACATAACAGTTAATAACTTTACTGTAACACACTGTACTTTCACCAAATTCAGTTCACACATCACTGCTCTCCTGCTGGTTTTACTACAACTTTCATTTTGAAAGTAATTGCTTTGGCACATTTTTTTAGAATTTTTATTATGAAAAATAGTTAATGAATTCACCATTATTGAACATAATAGTTAATAACTTTAATGTAACACAATGTACATTCATCAAAATCAGATCACATATCACTGCTCTCCTGCTGGTTTTACTACAACACTCATATTGAAAATAATTGCTTTGGCACATTTTTTATTATTTTTTATTATGAAAAATAGTTAATAACTTTACTGTTACAAACTGTACTTTCATCAAATTCAGTTCACACATCACTGCTCTCCTGCTGGTTATACTACAACTTTGATTTTGAAAGTAATTGCGTTGGCTCATTTGTTATGATTTTTTATTAAGAAAAATTGCTAATATCTTTACTGTAACACACGTTTTTTCAACCAAATTCAGTTCACACATCACTGCTCTCCTGCTGGTTTTACTACAACACTCATATTGAAAATAATAGCTTCGGCACATTTTTTATTATTTTTTATTATGAAAAATAGTTAATAACTGTACTGTTACAAACTGTACTTTCACCAAATTCAGTTCACACATCACTGCTCTCCTTCTGGTTATACAACAACTTTCATTTTGAAAGTAATTGCTTTGGCAAATGTTTAGAATTTTTATTATGGAAAATAGTTAATGAATTCACCATTATTGGACATAATAGTTAATAACTTTAATGTAACACACTGTACATTCATCAAATTCAGTTCACACATCACTGCTCTCCTGCTGGATATACTACAACTTTTATTTTGAAAGTAATTGCGTTGGCTCATTTGTTATGATTTTTTTTTATTAAGAAAAATAGGTAATAAATCACAATTATTGAACATAATAGTTAATAACTTTACTGTAAAAGAGTGTACTTCCACCAAATTCAGTTCACACATCACTGCTCTACTGCTGGTTATACTACAACTTTGATTTTAAAAGTAATTGCTTTGTCTCATTTGTTATGATTTGTTTATTAAGAAAAATTGCTAATAACTTTACTGTAACACACTGTTTTTCAACCAAATTCAGTTCACACATCACTGCTCTCCTGCTGGTTTTACTACAACACTCATATTGAAAATAATTGCTTCGGCACATTTTTTATTATTTTTTATTATGAAAAATAGTTAATAACTGTACTGTTACAAACTGTACTTTCACCAAATTCAGTTCACACATCACTGCCCTACTGCTGGTTATACTACAACTTTCATTTTGAAAGTAACTGCTTTGGCAAATGTTTAGAATTTTTATTATGGAAAATAGTTAATGAATTCACCATTATTGGACATAATAGTTAATAACTTTACTGTAACACACTGTACTTTCACCAAATTCAGTTCACACATCACTGCTCTCCTGCTGGTTATACTACAACTTTCCTTTTGAAAGTAATTGCTTTGGCACAGTTTTTATATTTTTTTATTTAGAAAAATAGTTAATAACTTCACCATTATTGAACATAACAGTTAATAACTTTACTGTAACACACTGTACTTTCACCAAATTCAGTTCATACATCACTGCTCTCCTGCTGGTTATACTACAACTTTCATTTTGAAAGTAATTGCTTTGGCACATTTATTTGAATTTTTATTATGAAAAATAGTTAATGAATTCACCATTATTTGACATAATAGGTAATAACTTTAATGTAACACACTGTACATTCATCAAATTCAGTTCACACATCACTGCTCTCCTGCTTGTTATTCTACAACACTCATTTTGAAATTAATTGATGTTGCACATTTTTTATTACGAAAAAAGTTAATAACTTCACCGTTATAGAACATAATAGTTAATAAGTTTACTGTAACACACTGTAAATGCATCAAATTCAGTTCACACATCTCTGCTCTCCTGCTGGTTATACTACAACTTTCATTTCGTAAGTAATTGCTTTGGCACATTTTTGTTTATTTTTATTAATAAAAATAGTTAATAAATTAATCATTATTGGACATAATATCTAATAACTTTACTGTAACACATTGTACTTTCACCAAATTCAGTTCATACATCACTGCTCTTCTGCTGGATATACTACAACCCTCATATTGAAATTAAATGATGTTGCACATTTTTTTATTTTGAGAAAGTTAATAACTTCACAGTTATAGAACATAATAGTTAATAAGTTTACTGTAACACACTGTACATTCATCAAATTCAGTTCACACGTCACTGCTCTCCTGCTGGTTATACTACAACTTTCATTTTGTAAGTAATTGCTTTGGCACATTTTTTTTAATTTTTATTAATAAAAATAGTTAATATATTCCTCATTATTGGACATAATATTTAATAAATTTACTGTAACACACTGTACATTAATCAAAATCAGATCACACATCACTGCTCTCCTGCTGGTTTTACTACAACACTCATATTGAAAATAATTGCTTTGGCACAGTCTTTATATATTTTTATTATGCAAAATAGGTAATAACTTTACTGTAACACACTGTATTTTCACCAAATTCAGTTCACACATAACGGCTCTCCTGCTGGTTATACTACAGCACTCATTTTGAAAATAATTGCTTTTACACGTTTTATGAATTTTAAATAAGAAAAAAACAGTTAATAAATTTACTGTAACACACTGTACTTTCACCAAATTCAGTTCACACATCACTGCTCTCTTGCTGGTTATACTACAACTTTCATTTTGAAAGTAATTGCTTTGGCACATTTTTTATGATTTTTTATTATGAACAATAGTTAATAACTTTACTGTAACACACTGTACTTCCATCAAATTCAGTTCAAACATCACTGCTCTCCTGCTGGTTATACTACAACTTTCATTTTGAAAGTAATTGCTTTGGCACATTTATTTGAATTTTTATTATGAAAAAATAGTTAACAACATCACCATTATTGAACATAATAGTTAACATTTATTTTGAAAATAATTGTTTTTGCATATTTCTTTTTTATGATTGTTTATTATGGAAAATAGGTAATAACTTTGTAACTACATAACTTCACGATGTAATAAAATTACTTAATTTATGGACTTTGTTTCTGCACAATACAAACATGTATCTCAACTCCGATACCTAATGCAGTTTACTTTTTAGTTAACTGTAGAATTTAATAGCACATAATGAAAATAAGAATACTTCACACAAATGATGTTGTTACCCACCTAACATACTAGATACTCTCACAATGTCATTAAGTTTACAGTAACTTATTTTAATAAGAAAAAATATAATAAGAAATATCATAAAAAATGTGCCGGCACAAATATTTTCAATATAAGTGTTGTAGTAAAACCAGCAGGAGAGCAGTGATGTGTGAACTGAATTTGGTGAAAGTACAGTGTGTTACAGTAAAGTTATTAACTTTTTCATAACAAAAAAATCATAAAAATTGTGCAAAAGCAACTATTTTCAATATAAGTGTTGTAGTATAACCAGTAGGAGAGCAGTGATGTGTGAACTGAATTTGGTGAAAGTAAAGTGTGTTACAGTAACGTTATTAACGTTTTCATAATAAAAAAAATCATAAAAATTGTGCAAAAGCAGTTATTTTTAAAACCAACATTGTAGTATAAGCAGCAGGAGAGCAGTGATGTGTGAACTGAATTTGATGAATGTACAGTGTGTTACAGTAAAGTTATTAGCTATTATGTCCAATAATAGTGAATTCATTAACTATTTTTCATAATAAAAATTCTAAAAAAAATGTGCCAAAGCAATTTCTTTCAAAATGAAAGTTGTAGTATAACCAGCAGGAGAGCAGTGATGCGTGAACTGAATTTGGTGAAAGTACAGTGTGTTACAGTAAAGTTATTAAATATTATGTCCAATAATGATTAATTTATTAACTATTTTTATTAATAAAAATAAAAAATAAAATGTGCCAAAGCAATTACTTACAAAATGAAAGTTGTACTATAACCAGCAGAAGAGCAGAGATGTGTGAACTGAATTTGATGAATGTACAGTGTGTTACAGTAAACTTATTAACTATTATGTTTTATAACGGTGAAGTTATTAACTTTTTCATAATAAAAAATGTGCAACATCAATTAATTTCAAAATGAGTGTTGTAGAATAACAAGCAGGAGAGCAGTGATGTGTGAACTGAATTTGATGAATGTACAGTGTGTTACAGTAAAGTTATTAACTGTTATGTTCAATAATGGTGAAGTTATTAACTATTTTTCAAAACAAAAAAATATAAAAACTGTGCCAAAGCAATTACTTTCAAAAGGAAAGTTGTAGTATAACCAGCAGGAGAGCAGTGATGTGTGAACTGAATTTGGTGAAAGTACAGTGTGTTACAGTAAAGTTATTAGCAATTTTTCTTAATAAACAAATAACAAATGAGCCAAAGCAATTACTTTTAAAATCAAAGTTGTAGTATAACCAGCAGTAGAGCAGTGATGTGTGAACTGAATTTGGTGGAAGTACACTCTTTTACAGTAAAGTTATTAACTATTATGTTCAATAATGGTGAAGTTTTTAACTATTTTTAATAATAAAAAAATCATAAAAAAATTTGCAAAAGCAATTACATTCAAAATGAAAGTTGTAGTATAACCAGCAGGAAAGCAGTGATTTGTGAACTGCATTTGGTGGAAGTACCGTGTGTTATATTAAAGATATTAACTATTATGTTCAATAATTGTGATTTATTACCTATTTTTCTTAATAAAAAATCATAACAAATGAGCCAACGCAATTACTTTGAAAATCAAAGTTGTAGTAAAACCAGCAGGAGAGCAGTGATGTGTGAACTGAATTTGATGAATGTACAGTGTGTTACATTAAAGTTATTAAATATTATGTCCAATAATGGTGAATTCATTAACTATTTTTCATAATAAAAATTCTAAACATTTGCCAAAGCAATTACTTTCAAAATGAAAGTTGTAGTAAAACCAGCAGGAGAGCAGTGATGTGTGAACTGAATTTGGTGAAAGTACAGTTTGTAACAGTACAGTTATTAACTATTTTTCATAATAAAAAATAATAAAAAATGTGCCAAAGCAATTATTTTCAATATGAGTGTTGTAGTAAAACCAGCAGGAGAGCAGTGATGTGTGATCTGATTTTGATGAATGTACAGTGTGTTACATTAAAGTTATTAACTATTATGTCCAATAATGGTGAATTCATTAACTATTTTTCATAATACAAAATGTGCAACATCATTTAATTTCAAAATGATTGTTGTAGAATAACCAGCAGGAGAGCAGTGATGTGTGAACTGAATTTGGTGAAAGTACAGTGTGTTACAGTAAAGTTATTAACTGTTTTTCATAAAAAAATCATAAAAATTGTGCAAAAGCAACTATTTTCAATATAAGTGTTGTAGTATAACCAGTAGGAGAGCAGTGATGTGTGAACTGAATTTGGTGAAAGTACAGTGTGTTACAGTAACGTTATTAATGTTTTCATAATAAAAAAAATAAAAAAAAAAATGTGCAAAAGCAACTATTTTTAAAACCAACATTGTAGTATAAGCAGCACGAGAGCAGTGATGTGTGAACTGAATTTGGTGACACTACAGTGTGTTACTGTGAAGTTATTGAGTATTTTATTAGTAACCTTTTTCGCGTTTCGCACTTTGCAGACGGTCCCTTAGGACTTGTCTCTCAGACGCCAGCGCATTGAGATCAACGTATTTTGTACAGAGCGGAGGAAAGCTTGTTTTCAGGCAAACTCGCTTGTAGCTCGTTTACTACATCACTACGAGTAAAAAGAGGCATAATTCGTGTACCAAAAACGTTTTGTTCGCGAGTTATTGATCCGGAAAAGTCGAATCTGTGAATATCTTGCCAGTTTTACCGAACTCACATAAGAAGAGCACCCGAGAGATGAGCCTCGTCTCGTGGCTCACACACTGCTGTCTTTGACTAGCTAGACCGAAATAGAGATTATACGGTCCTGGCACTATTTTACAACAGTTAATAAAAGTGTTATTAATTTCTCTTTATATTAGTGTTGAGCACTAAACCCGCTCGAGTATTTAAATGATATGTAAAGCGCTTCGGTTGCGTGACTGATGTTGCGCCGGCTAGTTTCAACGCTAATGTTAGCTAAATGCTAACAAGAGCTGTCTTCATTTAAACTCCTCGTCGAAATATCACAGAGGGGATATTACTAACAGAAAATCGGTCTAAAAAATGCTTTCTCGTCTAAGATTAATGTAACATTCAGTAAAAGTCTGTTATCGACCTTATAACCAGGAACCGTCAACCTCGGTTTCATACAATATCTAAATAAATTTACGTTAACGTTATAAACAAGTAATTTCCACTCACCCCCCTGCGAAGAGATGTAACAGGGTGTCTTTCTGTGCCATTTCAAAGAGCCATCGTACCTCACCAAAACGTTAAACTTGAAATAAAAACCAAACCGTAGTCACTAGGCCAGCGGCCTGATGATGCCCGACAACCGGCTCCTCTAGCTTTAAACCCGGATAACGCCGAGGCTGAGAACTAACGTTACTGTCATGACGCAAGTCATAGGGGCTGGACGTGGGTGTTGTCCATGACGTCACGCCATCGGTTCATCCATAAACAAAACTGTAAAATTAAACTTCTGCAGAATATCATGTGCAACATTCTGCAGTGCAATACCGGTTATATACGGGTAAATTCGCAGTAAATCAATTTTATTTATTAAATCTATTTTTATTTCATGAATTTTTCATACATTCTTTAATCCAAAACTACTCTAAAATTCAAATGTATTAATCCTTTTCTGTAGGTTAAATAGCTACAGAATAACAAACAATAAATAATTTTTATTTAGTAAATGCATTTATTTTATAATTTATTTTCATTCATCGGTACAGTGCCATATGCTGATAATTTTTATTTTTTATTAAATTTTTTTTCAGTTGCAAAATGTAAGTATTCTTTATATAGAGCACCCTAATGCATAATTTTGGCAAAATAAACAAGCTAAAAAGGGTGGAGACTCCTGCAGTGTATCTGTGGTCAATTGTGGAGTGAATATAAAACCATATCCAGCACTCAGGCAAGTGAAAAAAAGTAATCAGACAGACAAGCTGCTAGGTGCATCACAGCCTATGAGAAGAGGGGTGTGTGAGGGGAGGAAGCTAAAAATTCTAACTGCACACTTATTAATATGAACTGGTAAGTGGGTCATTGAGAGTTGTTGACACTGCATTGTTTGCTATTATGCTGGATAGAGAGAAAAAAAAACTAAACATCATCACATAATCATCTTGTTGACGACCCCCCCCCCCACACACACACACAGGAAAACACATAAAGTTTACTTTTGATTAGATTTTAAGGCTGAACAGTAGGCCTATATTTATGGCTGACTTTTATAGACATCCTGTAAGACTAGTTATTCCAGATATTTATTCACTTTGCAGATAGCAAAACTATTACCACTGCTCTTTTTGTCTTTTATTTATTTATTTTTCAATTCTGATAAATTAATTGTCTTACATTTAGTCTCCTAAATCCAAGACTAAAAACTATAAGACTTATGTATAGTTACAGTGATGATAGTTCTGTGGGTGTTTCTAGTCACATGCATGATAATTACAGACAGTCTTGGCAAAACAGTTTACTTACATAACATGACTTGACAGGTGATATTAGGTCATATAGGAAGCGTGGCTCTAATATTAGCTATATTTTAATCTTAGCTGCTTATCTCTCCAGGGGAATATCAAATATAAATGACTGAGATGTCCTGGTCTTTGATTCTGTTCCAGTTTCCTGCAGATTTGGTAGTGAGTTCAGACACCTCATGACATTCAATGTCAGAGTTTTGTTTTTTGATCCACCAAACGTACGCAACAGACCACTTTTATTGAATAAGCAGGGGAAGTGCAATGGTGCTGCCAGCTAAACCAATACTGGATGTGAGTTTCATGGTTACATGACACAAGTGGCAATATTTATTCAAGACACATTTAATTAAGTCGAAAGTTGATTGATATATTCTTGAAAATATTTTAATAAATATTGTATGTCATTTTAAATATTGCAATATTGTATAAATATGTTTCTCCCCATTTGTCCATTTAGAATGAGACAAGGCTTGATATTCTAAATTATCTATATGCAACATAATAACAGATAATAATAGGACCAAAGAAAGGAGAAAAAACCTGCACAGTAAATTGTAATAATTTTTGGAAAGTTCTTAGTCATTATTACATAACAAATAAAACCAAAGAAGTATAATTTAGAATTGCTTACATAATATATCTTGTAAAAAAACACATTAGAGCATTTTCATTTGAATACAGATTACACATTTTATTTTCATAACTGTGAAAGAGAGAGTTGTGCATTTATTTTTTGAATGCCCCTTTTCATATTTATTTTGATATGAGACATCACAATTTCTAAGTGTTAAACTGAATTGCAACCTAGTCCTAAATATGTCATCAGTTTTACTTCATTCATATGAATGAATATGACTTTTCCAGAAGAAAAATAGTTTTATCATATTTGAAAACTGCGCCATCTTTAGGAGAAACAGGTGACATAGCAGGACGCGAGTTTAAAATATGTTAGATTGTATAAGAAACAAGATTGTTTTATAAAACAATTCTATCTTAGAGAAATCTTAAAGATTTTTGAGAATCGGAATATTTCATTTGTTTTTTTCCACAACGACTATGATCATTTCTGACCATATCATCTGACCATATTTTGATTTGGTGTTGTTTACACTTCTCAAAACAACCGGATTGATCCGTGAAACATTCCGAGTTCAGTCTGATTCGACTCAGACATCCAGAACAACAGCTATGTAGCTCGGAACCTTCGAAGGTTAAATCCGTTGTTAGGGGAACCGCCATATTCAATGGACCGGAAGTAGACAGATTCACATTGAAAATTTCTGAACTGGCAAGGTAAGTAATCTGATTGGTATTTCTAAAAAGAGCATAAGAGTTGTCTACTTGTTTACAGATGTATTCATGTCTGTATACTTATCAGGTAATACTAACGACTATCATTTTATGAAGCCTGCTAAAATTTGCTGCTGGTTTGAATGAAAATTGAATGAAAGACTTCTCCAGCGTGGACTGCATAACCCTTGACATTCACCGAGACATTCATGTTAGTACATCTTGTGACAAAGTGTTTAGCGATTTTATTAGTTGTACCCTGATTACAAATTCGCTAAGTCTAATTTCTCCTATTTGGGTCTGGAACAAGGGTGAAACAACAGTAGAATATATAAATTTAAAGGCATTTTATAGGTTTATGCTAGCAACCAACCAACAAATAAATAAGTAAATATATATTTATATATTTGCAAAACGTTTCCAATATAGCTTTAATGTGATCTTCATATAATAAAGAACCATCTCATGGGACATAAAATTGATGTGGTTAAAAAACCACCCATACACAACTGTGTATTTTGTATATTTTTCAGTCCATGATGCTCTTGAGGGTGCAGCGGCCATAGGACTGTAAACCATGTTTCTTCCAAGGGTAGTTTCACGACTGAACCTGCTTTCAAAAGTGTCTGGTAAGCTTATTCAGATTTGTGCTAGTAACACATACATTTAAAAAAAAAAAATCATTGTACATTGTCCCATGCTAATTTTCTTTTCTAGGTTCATCGCTGAACCAGAGTCAGGCGTTATGCAGTGCTGTGCAACACTGTCATTCTACCCATTTCAGAGCTCTTCAGTATTCAACCCGATGCTTCACTTCAGCTGCCGACAATAAAGTTTCACCCAAACTATGGACACCTCTTGAGCCAGAGTTAGAGGAGGTTCTTGTGCCCCGTAAGCTTTCAGTTTCACCCTTGGAAAGCTGGCTTTCTCTGCGCTACTCTCTCCCTCCATTGCTGGAGGCTTCACCGCCTCTGGAGGAAGGTGAGATTGTGAGAAAATCCATGGTGCTGCCTCCGTTTGCGGTGCCATTACTGGAGGATGGGGAAAGCACAACACCACTGAACTGCAAGAATGTGCTGCAGATCCGACGAAGGAAGATGAACAGGCACAAATACAAGAAGCTGCTAAAACGGACCAAGTTCCTGAGGAGGAGAGTGAAAGATGTCAGGCGGAAGAAAAAGCAGGTCAGTTATGTTAGTCATCTACACAGCAAGAGCAAATAATGTGGTTTTTTTTATTTTTTTATGTGATTTAAAATACAATAAATTAGAGCAGAATTCATGGCATTAAATGTTGCATACACTGCAAAAAATAATAGCCTTCCTCTGAATTTTTGTTTTGCCTTCCATTACAAATATCTTAAATTCTTAAATCAAGAAACATTTATCTGATATGCAAATTTAACATAAGGAGGTGTTTTTTTTTTTTTTAAGAAATCTAGCAAACTTAAGGGAGCTTATGTTTAAAGCATGAAGAAATATCTGTTTTGGGGTTTGAAAACTTGTTTACCTTTTGAAATATGATTTTCTGAGCCCATTAGCAGATATTTGTTCTTGTTTTATTACCTAAAATAGGTAATCATTACCTCACTTTGTCACTTTTTAATAATAAACTCGATTTCTCAAAAATTCAAGACTTATTTTGTGTCATTTTGCTTCTGAAGTGAATGTATCTTGATATTAAGATTCTTAAGACATATGCACTGAAAAATAAGACAGAAATACTTAGAAAGAACATTGTGTTTTTTGCAGTGTGATCAGAAGGTACGGTAAAGGTATTTTTTTAATTTTTCTAGTGGTTGGGAGCAGAAGTATTCGTGTCATTAGCTGTGTTAAGGTTTTTTTTTTTTTTTTTTTTAATAAAGAGGATTGAAAAGTAATGTAGATCTCATGGAAGTTGTATTTTCAAACTCTGAAGCATTGCTAACACAAGTGATTAACATTTAGAGACAATACTGATGTATAGTGTTCCATTCAGTTCATTTCTTACATTTTTCAGGCTAAGTTTGAACGAGATCTTTCCCGAATCGTTAGGAGAGCTGGATTGAAGAGAGCCCCAGATGGATGGACAGCACCCCAAGTCTATGTCAGAACGAGTCAGAATAAAAGAGATTAATTAAAGGAATAGTTCACTTCCAGAATGAAATTTTTTTTCATTTTTATTCTGGAATTGAATGAATCCTTTAAAATGTGTGTTATGTAATGTGTTATGTGTTTTTTCATAATTCATTTCACTCTACTGTTACTTCATCTGGAGCAAAACAGTGACATCAAATAATAATATTTACTGCATATGCGCCTATTACTGCAATAAAAAGACCTCATCTCCCGCCTCTTTGTGATGTGCATTGTTTTGAGAGCCCATATCACCTGTGTGAATGACTCAAATAAAGCCCATCTTCATTTTTTTTTAAAGACACTATATATCTAGTCACCACTAGGGCGAAGCAAATCTTCACCATGCAGTACTGTAGGTAAGGCTTTTTTTTTTTTTTTTTTTTTCTCATGACAGGCCTCAGTCCAAACCTACAACTGAAATAAAAAGTTCTTTAATAATTTTAAGTCTAAAATGCTTTTGAATGACTTTTGTTATGTGTCAGATATCGTTTATTTTAGCTAATTCTATTTATTATTAATGCTTTATAGTAGTCCTCTGCCACCGTTTTAGCCGTTATATATATTATACACACACACAAAAACACATTTGTATTATGTAGTGAAGCTGCGTTTACATTAACCCGGTATAATTGAGGAAATATCTGCAGTTAATGTGAGAGAGTTTAGTATTTCATGATGTTTGATATTCTGGAGGAGGGGCATGTCAGTGGTCCAGACCAGCAGACGGCAAATATTTCGTTTTCTGTCGCTGGTCGACGAAACGTTTGAGGTGAGGGAGCAGTCCTTTGAAAAAACTGTTTCGTCGATCACCAGACTTAACAAATATCTTCACCACTTTCCGGACATGTTTCTTATGCCATACAGTAAGTAGCCAAATCGTGTTTTAACGAATTTTCATATATATCTTTAACTTGTTTTTGCTGTTTTGACATTTTCACCTACACAATAGGCTACTTGGAATATTCTTCTGTGTTGCATCCTTCACAGTGAATATGGAATCGTGCACTAACTTTTATCTCTGTCTCGTGCTGGGCTCTGTCAAAGCTTTTTTATTTTTATTTTAATTATTTATTTATTTTTGGGTTAAATCTGTTTATATAAAATGTCTGTATATTTGGCAGAAGGATTTAGGTTAAACTACTTTTCTGCTGCTTTGTTTTTCTCTTTCTGTAAACCGGCTTCTCCTCCTCCGTATTTCTTTAAATTGTACAGCTTGGTTTGATTTAAACAGTGTGTTGTTTTGCTGCACTAAATCAGGGCTCAACTCTAACTAAAGTCTGTTGTGTTCATCAGTTGTGAAAGAGTCAGTGCGTCAGCGTCATTCTGCAGCATCAGCAATAGTAAACATTAATGTTGTGCTTTTCAACATGTGCTACTTCTCAAGTTTGAAAGAGGAAAGCAGTTTTCTTCATGAATTATCCTTTATTTCTGCTATTCTCTTTTTAGTTCTTTTATTGATCTTTTTATTTTTGAGTGTAAAACTTGGTCTGAGAATGTATATCAAGTTGAATTACAGAGGTGGATTTTTGCTCACCCTGCATTTTTTACTTTTCTGAGTCAATTGTAGTCATTTGTGTGGAGAGACAAGTCAGTGTTTTATAGTCTTTTTTGTTTAGACACTGTCATGCGTGTAAAGACAATTACAGGGTTTTTGTGGCCATATTTTGTTCTCCAGCTCAGTCAGGCTCTTATACAACACTGCCTTACTAAACACAATCTCTCTTTTATTTACACCAAGTTAGTTTATTAATGCTACTTGAATCTTGTTTAGACAAAAAAAAAAAAAACCTAGCAATTCACAAATTCACCCCTTGAATTCCTCACATGGTCGCACATCTGGTGTTGGATTGTGATAGCTGTCTGCTTTTGACCTTTTCTATTTCTTGACCATAGATAGATCAATTTATTTTCTTCTTCTTAAAAAACTTTTTATTTTTTAGTGATGTTTGTGGAGAGACCTGAATTTCTGTCAGTATTTATCTTTTGGATAAAAGGTCTGACTGCTGAGAGGGAATGAATGGATCCTCTGTGCTGCAATTTTCTTTGTGTTGGCATTGCAGCAAATACAAGTCTTCTGAAGATCAGAACTAAGTTTTATTTTGTCTGCATTAACAATTTGAACACTAACTGATGCAAACAGTGATTTGGGGCAGAGTTCTGTGTTTGAAACATCTACAGGACAGATGCAGTTTTACATATTCAGATGATGTGAATAAATATGACTTAAACTTTCAGTAATTCTAACGCTCGTGTTCTTGTTCTCATTTCAGTCTGGTCTGCCCTGATCTTACCATGTGGTGAGTGAGTAACAAAATATATATATATATATATATATATATATATATATATATATATATATATATATTTTTTTTTTTTGGCCGTTTCTCAATTTATCACAGTATGAACCCAAATGAAAATGTAATGTATGTATATGTCTTTAAGCCTGGGCACAAAACAACATGCCAAGTGTGGTTGTGGAGGCGAGGAACATTACTGTTCCAGCCGGGTCAGATGTTCTTCTGCCGTGTCATAACCAGAGGATGGTTTGGAGGCAGGATCGCCTGCGGGACCGTCAGCGTGTCGTGCACTGGGACCTGATCCGGAACCAACCCGATTACACTGTGGAGCGCATTTTAGATATGTCCTCAGGGGGAACAGAGCGCTTGTACAACGACTACAACAGGGGTCGAATTACTATTTCAAAAGACGCCTTTAGCGATGGAAATTTCTCACTAGTTATTAATAGTAAGTTCATCCTTTTAGACCATGTCACTCTTGATTCTTTCGTTTGTGTTGAAATAACTGCTGGTGTTGCTGTTTTGTTTGCACAGATGTGGACATGAATGATAAAGGTATCTATACCTGCAACCTACATCACCACTATTGCAAGGTCCACCAGTCCGTTCAAATCCAGCTCAACGTCACTAAATCACGTAAGAGAACAAGCTTGACATCTATTCTAGTTTATCTTGCCTTTTTCCACCTCAGAGTAAAAACAATTAAGAAATAGTGATTGCGACTTTTACAGATCTTAAAACTGTGACTAAATCTTGGAATGTGTCTATATTTCACAAAATGACTCACAATTATGACTATTATATATCATTTTTAATTTTAATCTAACTGAGCAATTTTATATCTTGTGTATTTCATGGTATGAATTGGTTTTTTTTTATCTCACAATTTGGCTTTATTTGACCTTTATTTTGAGGTGACAATGGGCTTCCATGCTTCCAGGGCTCCATAGTTTCAGGCATGTTTATGTAAAGCTGTGTAAAGTGTGTCAAACTGCTCTACTAGCCCCACAGAGTGGAGTATATAAATACAACGGAGCCACAGTGTTTATGGTTTCAGGGGAGGTTAATCTGAAAATGTTTTTGTTGTAGCTGTCCATGCATTAACTGGAATAGATATTTTAACATTGAAAAAATGACACGGTATAGTTTTTAATCATTGATATCCAACCTTACGCTTAGAAAAAACCCTATATAAATATAAACATTACTATTTATATAGTTAAACTTCTTTCTAAAAATGTTTATATCTGCAGCTCGAAAGGAAAAGCGTGTCTGGGTTGGCAACAAATCCGTGTTTGTGGTTCTGGTGGGAAAGAGTGTGGTGCTTCCCTGTATGAACCGCAGACAATTGTGGACGGACAGTCAGAAGGACGAGGGCCAACAGCAAGTGGTCCACTGGGACTGGCAGGCACCTGGGGTCACCCGTGACCGAGCAGACCGCCTCATCGACATGTATGCCTCTGGAGAGAACCGGCAGTATGGGCCGCTCTTCCTCCGGAATAAGATGAACATCTCAACTGATGCCTTCTACATGGGGGATTTCTCCCTGAGTGTCCACAACATTCAGCCCTCTGATAAAGGCTTGTATTCCTGCCACCTTCACCATCACTACTGTGGCTTGCATGAAAGACGAATCTTCAGGGTGATCGTCGGCCCTTCTGTCCAGCCTTCACCTCAAGCGCGCTCCTCTACTGATGCACCAAAAACTCGTTCTTCTTATTCTGCCCCACCTGCTGATGACCCAAGTAAGAGAATTGTTTTAAAATTTGATTTAAGCCTTTTATTTGTTGCGCCTTTGATTTTTTTTGTTCTAGTACTTTGTGTAATTTATTTGAATTGATTTGTTTATGAATAACTGTAATTGTGTTAACAGCTATTAAAGTGACAAAGGAATGTCAAGATCCAATAAAATCACCATAAAAATGGTCTGTACAACTTGTGTATTATATTCCAAGTTTTCTGAAAAGCTTTAATCCAATGCCGTTTGGTGTTTGTGCCATTTTTAACTTTTGAGGTGAATATCAGTGAATAAAGACTTCAGTTTTTGGTTGTTTCCAATACAAAGCTATTACATGGCTTTGGAAGACTTGGAATATAGTGCACAAGTTGTATAGATCACTTTTATGGTGTTTTTTCTTTTTTGGCCATTATGACCGGAAATTGTATGACAAGATCTGTCAAATGATTCTTCAGAAAATTCATTTTTCTTTTTTTTCAATGCCTCATGGACTTGTGAAACAGTAAACTTTTCTTTTTCCTAGCCTGTTTTAAACATGTATCTCTGTGTTTTTCTAATCAGCTGCTTTGCTCCTCCTTTTACATGTAGACAGTATTTGGGTTTAGGGAGGAATGTTGCTTGAGAACTATCTTTACTTCCTGCCTTTTTCTCTGTTTACTTTTCTGCTCCATCTTCTCCAGTGGGAATTTTACTGTAGTCTTTCCATCTCTCTTTGTTTGTTTTATTTTTATTTTTGAGCTCTCAAACATGCCTTTGCCTTTTACTCTTTGTTCAGATTGACTCGCGGCAGTCTTTTCGGCTCTGTCATTGCCGTGTTTCAAAACACTTGTAAAGATGAGTTTGTGCGAGTGAATGTTTTCAACAGAAATGTAGTGAATAGGTCATAAAGGAGGTGGGGGAGGTTTTATTGGAAGAGTGCTTCATATTTCCTCTGCTTAGCAATCGCTGAGCTCCAAAAGGTCACAACAACGTCTTGCTTTTTTCTGGGGTTCACAGATTTTACCATCATTGCTCAGACAATTTGTTTATTTTTACATGAAAAGACACATCTGTACAACATCTGGCCCACTGTAACATGAAAGCACAAAGCAGGAAAGGTTGTGTTAGATTCAGATCTTCACATGTCTGTAAACATTTTGCCCCACTCCACTGTAAGTAAAAGGATGTGCCCTGTCAGTCAGCTTATAGATTTAATGCATCGTCTAAATGTGACCTTCTTTAAAAAAAAATATATATATTTTTTTTTTAATGGGAGGAAAAACTAGCCATTTTTATTTAAAAAATATATCTAAATAAGTTTATTTTTAATTATTTAATTATTTATTTCTTAATTTCACTTATTATTTGTGATATAGCTGTAAATATTTATTTCAGAATTGTAAATGATATATTACAAATATTTTTTTTATTAAATATTAAGTATCCCCATCCCACTTCTTGCCACTTTTGTTCTCTCCAGCTGTCCTATGAATAATGAACAAAAATGGCCGTAGAAATAATACCCAAAATTTGTGTATGTGTTGTATTACAATATATTTTCCACTGTTAAATGTTAAATACCTCAGTATTACACAAATATGACCAGTCTTAGCATGTGTGACTCTTCACTTGATTCTTGATTTGATTCTTCATTGTTCATTGTAGTGAGAAACACTGACTCATGAAGTAATCGTAATGTTAGTCAACATGTTAGTTTTAGGATGAAGAAGTCAGTTTTGTGTTGTTATGCTAAGAACAAAGTTTACAATACTGTAAAACACACAAACAGCAGTACACAGTGAGTTTGTTTGGTTTTTTGGTCTTATAAGTGCTACTTAAATGCAATCCCTGAAATTCTCCCTGTTATTATGGGGCACTAAAGAAGTGGAAAATGTCTCCAGACAGACTGACCATGAAGTGGTGGTATTTCTCTCCGCCTGCACTATCGCTTCCAGTTCTGGTGGTTTGTGTTTTTTTCTCTCTCTTCTCCGTTGCTGTGGTATGATGTCAGGTCTGGAACTCATTACGCCTGTTTTGGCCATTCTGACATGAAACCTTGTCCCTCTCCCCTCTCGCCTGGCAGGCCTGGATGAAATGGGAAAAACAAACTAGTAATTTGGGCTTTTCTGCTTTGTTTCTTGCCTTTCATAAAGTAATAATGTAATTAAATGTTTTATACAATCAGATATTTAAGAGTTCTCAATCATCTGGTGTTCTTTTTTCTACTTGGTGAGCAGATACACACATGGTTGAAGTGCCTCGCATCCTCAATGTCATTTTGCCTGAGAATCAAACTCACCTCTTGCACCAAGTAGGCTACATCCTGGCAATCTTCCTACTGCTTCTGTTAATGCTCATTGGCATCATTATGACCACGAGACACTGCAGAAAAAAAGGTAGGATCATGTGGATTAGATAAAGTGATTATTTTATAAACAGGAAAAGAAATGCATTTGGCTTTTTAATCGAAATGAATGTTGGTAACCTGAAACATTTACATATAAAATAGTACCTTTGAGATTATTGCCTTGAATCTTACTGAACTTTCTTTTTACTTTTCATATTATATCTGATTCAGGGCCTGAGTTTGAGGTTCGAAGGTCTGAACGGTAGGGATTCAAAATGGATACTACTTCACTGTATCTTATTCATTGTTTTTGAGTCAAGCAAGATCCACAATAATAATTTTACACTCTCCAATACATAAAAGGCAATGGCATAACTTTACTTGGCAGGGGGAGGAGGACATCCATTGAGCCTGATGCCACAGCACTGCAACCCTACAATCAGGAAGACTTGCGAATGGGTAAGCGAAACCACATTTTTCCATGATTTCTTTTAAAGCTCAAATAGGTCATTTAACAATCAAGACTTTATGGAAATAAAGAGAAAAGACAGTCACTGTAACTAGTGCCGTAAAGTCTAAAGAAGTGTGATTTGGTTTGCAAGAATCTTGTTTTTTTCCTTCAAATATTCTCAAGTGACATTACATTACATTTTTTTTAATTGACTGGTTATTGTTTTTTTAACAAGGAATTTTCCAGTGAAATATATATTTTTTCAAAAGCTGAGTGTCTCAGTTACATTTGACATATATTAATAGATGGTGATTTTTATTTAGACTACAAGAACAACATAATTAAAGAAAAGGCAGCGGCAAACAACTATCCCTCTCCAAAAGTTATTGATCTAAACAGAGGTAAAGTGGACTCAATTAGTGAAATCCGTTCCGGACAACGATTGTGATGTGTTTACACACTCTTTCTCTGTCTTCCTTTCTCTCATCTAAAGAAATGGAGAGAATGTCATGGAAGTGATTCATAGTGAGCTGCTGGCCGGTCCAGAGTGTGCTGAATCAGAAGAGATTCAAGGACTTTACATTTACATTGAGGACAAGAACGGAAGTACTGACTTTCTACAGCATAATTACAGCTTACATGATGTTATAATACTCAAATGCAACACTGTAGGTCAATTTAATTGAAATCTTTTTATCATGATAGCAGTTTACCGTAATGGTAATCTATTGAATTTTAAGTTACACATATGCAAAAATGTGAGAGATCAAATTGCTGAATTCAGTTTGGTTCTCTTCTGTGTTAAATTTCTAAATTTCTAAGTTGAATTGCTAAAATTCTGTGTGGTAGAAACCACTGTAAGTGTCTGGATCTGAATGGGATTTTTTTTATAAAACTCAGGAAGCAAACAAATAGCTGTGGCTTCAGGTCTAAATAGTCAAAGATGGTACACAAGTGAACTTCAAAGGCAATTAAATGTACTATCTATACATTACGTTTTGTTTGAATTTTGAGTCCTATTGACCAGGACTTCTTTGGTCCATTGTCTTTTTATGGGGTTTGTTTTACAGCATTATGTAGATTGTACAGTTACAGTTTATTTGCTTTCGCAATACGAACAAGTCCCATTTATCTCTTTTGCATTATCATATTTTTTCAGACATTTCCTTGGTCAGTGATGTTCATTTACATAGGTTAAGCATTCATGCAGTAGTTTTTATTTGCTCTGGAGTGTACATGTATCTTTATAGAGGCAATATATGATCACATCAGTATAGATGACCAATGTACAAATATAATAAAGTTTATTCTGAAATATTTTGTGTAATTACGATTCATTCTTTCCATATTTTAAGACATTGTTGCTCTATTATAGCCCTCTCTACTGACTAAGTGCCCTTTAACAAATGTTTCGATCCACTATGTGTCTTAACTGATCTCATATGTCCCCCATAAGGGTATCCAACTCCTCCTAGTTATTTACTGTTTAAATGTCAATCATTGCATTTCAAAAGACGAAAAGAATGGCACTTTAAACAAAAACTATTTACCATACAGTTTAAGTTAAAAAAGTTGTTTTGATTGACTAAGACTGCATGAGCAAGTGGTATCCTACAGAATACGGTTAATACATAGAGTAAGTTCACTTTAATTGTTTACAGTGAGGCAGAGATTTAAATGTAGATTGTGAGTTTAGCTGGATTTTTTTATTCTAAATGACTTGATTTTTTAAAACAAACATCCAATACCTTCGGGAATGCAGGAAGTATAGAGAAGAACAATGCTGCCCTCTGCTGTCAGAAAATATATACTGTAATGATCCAAAATGTTTAAAGGTCCCCTGAAATGATTGTTGACGTGTTGACGTAATTTTAACTGAAACAGGAAGACAGGGCGAGACCAGCCCCGCCCCCTTTTTAAATAAATACATTTTAAAATATAAAATTTAAATAAAAATGCTCCTGAGATTTTTTGGGGAATGTACATAATTGTCATTGGATTGTGAAACAAATCTAGCATTTATATTTTTTCACTGAATTATCATAAATGTTTATTACATTCATAAAGTCACATGGAAAAGAAAAATGCATAATATCTTAAAACAATACAAACTATTCATTTGTTTAATGTGTAAAACTTTTTATATATTAAACAATTGTAAAGCTCTTTATTTTTTACCTATATGTCCCTGTCATGTTTGGTTATGTATTCTTGTTCTTAATATTTGCTTTATAAATTAATAGATTTTTGGTACCTATAGTGCAAGACAAACGATTTTTGTGATACATTTATAATGTAAATCTATAACAACGATGACAGTAGGCCTTTGTTTTGTCATATTTTAATCATATACTTAGTTGTATAAAAATATATAGACTGTTTACACTCCCACCATTTTCTTCGACCTTGTATATATAGACTGTATACACTCCCACCATTTTCTTCGACCTTGTATATATTGAAAACACGAAAGGAAAAAAAGCATTTCTGCAAAGGTTTATCTTGCAAGGACAAGGTTAAGGTACAGTGTTTTACAGCTGTTGGCTTAGCAGAGCCACAGCAGTTCAGTCAAGTCTACCGCTAGAGGGCAGCCTACCTCTACGAGAAACCTGTAATGCTAAAATATCCTGAACTCCTGCTCGTAGGGATGTGAACCGTCCCTTCCTGTTTTACAGGCGATCAGAGAGAAACATTGACGCCGTAATAGAGACGCGCAAGCTCCCATTATGTCTGGAACCGCTCGCTCCGTTGAAGACCAGGATTTTTGTTTGCCTACGTGAAACCGGCAGCCAGCAATGTCGCTTTATAGCGCATAAATGGCACTTGACGAGTTATAGTCTACAAATATATTTTGTATCGCGCTGCTGCAACCCTTGCTCCTTCTTCTGCCAATGATTGTCCTACCCATATAAGCCTACTCATGGCGGAGACCAAAATTATATACCATATCGACGAAGAAGAAACCCCTTATTTAGTGAAACTGACGGTTTCTCCGGAAAAAGTCACGTTGGCGGATTTTAAAAATGTCCTCAACAACCGTCCGGTCAACAGTTATAAATTCTTTTTCAAATCCATGGATCAGGATTTCGGGTAAGTATGGAGAAATATGATTTTGCACATATTGTAGTGTGGTTTAGTATTCAACAAACACGATCACACCCATGATCGACTCAGCATTACGACAGTCACGTGCCTTATAGACGCTGTCAAACCTGGAAAGCGTTTAGAACGTTTGGTTGTTCGTTGTGACGTTGTTACATTGTTACATTGTTGCTGCTGGCACCTGCTTTGAACCCGTGTTCTAAAGTGCGCGTTCTTGCGCGGGTGCTCGACTCAGAGCAACCCACTGTGGCAAGCCGCCTTAACATTTACGTTTATCGTCAATGTGAAGAGGGAAGTATAGAAATATTATAATTACTAGTAAACATGTATAAGTAAGTGATATAAATGTACATTTACATTTGTATCTTTTTGAATTCCGATACATAATAAAGTCTAATTAATTCTAATAATTGGGAATCTTTCTAATAAAAGATTCCCAAGGTGCACTTGAGGGCAGCATTATTCCTTACTACCTAGTCTTTGCATCAAGTTACATGTATATACTACGTAATCCAGTATTGACTAGTATCTTTTACATTTCAAGTTTCATTTTCACTAGTAATTGGATATTTTTTTGGACTAATGCTTGTTCCAGTGGTTACTATATTCATTTATTACACCAGTCTCTAGTGATTTTTCAGTACATACCTGCTACTTATTCCTTTACTTACATTTTTCCCCAACAGTGACTTGTAATCTTAACTATTGAAATTGGCAGCAATTTGCAGCTTTTTTCTTTTATTCCCCCCAGAATGGTTCTAACAGTTACTGGTTTGTTTTACTGTCTGAACTACGGGTAAGCATAGAAGTCAGTAACAAAAGTTTTTTTTTTTTTCCTAAAAGTAACGATAGAAGTAACCGTATTAAGATATTCACTGTTAAGTGACTAATATTAAATAAAATTGTTTCTAGTTATTAGTGAAATTGAAAAAAAATACCAGTCACTGTCTGATTACTTAAAAATAATTTCTAGGAACATAATAAATACTAATTAGTTTTAATTAATATATGTTAAATGGCTTGCCACAGCACCACACATGCACTGCAACAGAGCTAATTTTGTCAACTCCAGTGGCATGCTTCAGTTATCCACATGGTGCAAATATATCCTGGTTATTTCCTAATACAGTGTCTTCTGTTGTAACTCCATTTGACAGTGCTCTGGTTTCCCGGGATTTGAAGCTTTTGAAGTTCAGGCCTGACCTTCAGAGCCATCATACTAGAAAATCTGAACATGACATGACAAAGTCAGCCTGATATTGAAAGGCGGCAGCACCTTTCATAGCTCTAAAACAAACACACTCTCAATTTAGTTAAAATTAAGTTAAAATTTATTAGAAGTACTTCCATGTTAGACAGGTGGGTCAGATACACTGACCATCATTGGCCAGATAAAAGGAAGACATCAAACATAATCTTTAAATCCAATTAAATTCTCACAGGTCCTAATATGTTCAGACAGCAAACTCGTTGTGTAGCAGAATTTCAGTCAATTTCTGTCACTTCTGTTACTGAGGTTAGTTGAGGGGAATTGAGAGACTGTGAACCATCAACTGTCAGGCAGAAGTCAGAGTCACCTAACATGAATGGATCAGTTGCCTAATATTTCCAAATGGCAAACAGGCTGTCAGATAAAACAAGCAGCTGTCCTCCCTTTCAGCTTTCTATTTTTTTGTGACTGTTAAACGTTGTCATTTTGAAATTGAGTCAAATTTCAGAAGTATTCATAGTCATTCACAATAGGTCATCTAGCGTTTTAAGCAGGGGGGCAGGGTTTCATATTTTTTTGAAGCACCCCTGGGCGCCGCCATTGGCTAGCAGGCCCCACCTGCTGTTAGCATTCCATTGACTCCCATTCATTTTGGCGTCACTTTGACAGCGAATAACTTTACATCTGAGGCATTTAAAGAATCCATTTGTCCATTCATTATTTCTAAAGAAACACCAAAATGTATAAAAGGCTCTATTACCTTGAATCTACGTTATGGTCCCTTAGAAGCAGTTTTTGTAAAAAATAGGCTAATGATTGCATCATAACCAGCGACTCTCCGTCGAACAGTAGAGAAATTACCATATGGACAGGAGGAGAAGCTCGCAGACAATCTTTTACTGTCTATGAGGCAATCGGGGGAACGTGGAGGCATAAAGTCAAGGGAGATAATTAATCAGAATACTTACCAATATTTGCTCCTGTTCACGCTCGCCTTCTCTGCAAGATTCGGTAGGTGATTCAGATTTCTCTTGGCACAGCAATTAGAAGACTTACAATTGTCAGACAATTGCTCACGTTACCTCTACGTCATCAAGCTCAGTTTGAGTCTGCGCAGTACGCCCGACCCCCAGGAAGTGCGTGCTTCTAATTTACTTTATTTTTCTCCGTTGAACCCAATGGGGTCACTGTGTCCATTTCTTTTACTGTCTATAGTTTTAAGTAGCAATATTCGAACCATATTGAAGCTGTAGCACAATAATAAAATAACAAAAATTATGTTCTTAAACAGATCACAATCTGCACAATCAAACGATAATTAATATAACTAAATAATCAGGTGCTGTTTGACCGGCAATTTAATGTATGGACTCTTCGGATGGATGCGCTCTGTATAAACACATGGTAGAACAGCTTGCGAATAAAACATTTCACCGGCAGGGCCTTTTTAGCACACGCAAATAATCTGCTTTTGTGATTGCAAATAAATCCAGTGTCTCATGTGTGTGACTCTACCTCTGAATTGACATTTGATGTGGATATGTCTCGCGAGTTGTAGTTAGAGCTAGAGCCGCGAGACATAATACAGTGCATTGCTTGAAGTAGATGTTGTGTTTTGTTAGTAAATGTTTAATTATATTACTTGTGTTGCCTCCTTCGTTCACTATTAAACTACTGCATATATTGCAGTGGTCCTGGAGGCCCCCCTACACTGCGCGTTCTCCATGTCACCTTAATCAAACACACTTGATTCAGATCATCAGCTCATTAGTAGAGACTCCAAGACCTGAAATAGGTGTGTCAGACAAAGGGGAGATGCAAAATGTGCAGTGTTGGGGACCACTTATATTGCATCTGACACTGGTGGCCACATATTTCAGTGAAGAGCAATGACAAACAGCAGCTTCTAATTCGTCGGTAATATTGAAGTTTACAGAGAAAAAAAAAAACAGTATCATTTGTCCTGAAGCTTATCAGTACTTGTGTATCAACCCAATTATGTACTGATCCAAAAATACCTGTTCTCAGTACCCATCCCTAACCGAAACACATGCTGGTGTTCGAGCACGACATTCAAAAAAAACAAAAACTAGCTTTTCCTGTTAACATAGGAGAGTTTACTAACAGCGTTGCTTTCCTGTTACACCTAGCACTGAGTGCACAGTTGGCCCTGGTGACCGTGAAGTAGATTAGCTGAACAAACAACGCTTGACCTTCAGTGTCAGACTGCTGGGGTTTACTAGGTTCTAAAATGCAAAGTTTTCTGTTGTGCTAAAATGCGAAGTAGTAGCTTGGGCCTATATATAGGATACTTTGAGTTTGGGCTGTGCAATTAATTGAATTTTAGTTTCAATTTCGATTTTGGCTTTCAATGATTATGAAAAAGCAAAAATCAAGATAAAATTATAATTATTATTTCCTTTATAGTGGGGTTTTGTCCTTCCTTAAAAACCTAAACTTAATTTCCAAACTTAAGCATAGTTTGTTCTCTATTTTATTTGTTCTATTTGTTTTAATTGTATTACTGACTATTTACTCAATGTTTTAAAACATTATTTAGCCTATTATTAGTTTCTGCTGTGGCACTGAAATTGGTATCAAGTATTACGAAAGTCCATTGGTATCTAAAATTGTGTTATTATAGCAATCATTTGTCCAGCAAAATATACTCTTTATATTGCTATTGTGAAAAAAAACATACTCATAAGATTTTGGTCTAAACGACCACTGCTAATGATTACGATATTGATCATAATTATGATTTTTGCCATAACCAAGCAGTCCTACTTTGAGGATCAGTATGCTTGGCTACAAATCTATGAGTCACAACTTGGATCTGGAAACATTTCAGAACCATAAATGCATCTCAGGGGGAGTTGAGTTATTATGTGTGCAGCTGAATGCGGTGAACATTATTTTTAGACAGCCGTGCATTGTTCATTCTTCACCCATTCATAAAGCAGGAAGAAATCCAACCAGCACAAGTCTAGTGAGACCTCAAATGCACAAAAATGGGCCTCTGTGATGTGGGTTAGTTAATGTTTACATTTACAGATCAGCGCTGAGATGAACCTATGAACTCTGGGATGGCGTAGAGACACACCCCTTATTATCACATCATAACTAGCCCAACAGTGTCCAATATAAACATTGCTAATCCCCACATTACTGCCATAGGTCCCCACTGTGTGCATCCTCCATAATGTTAAACAACATTCTGCTGCTTCTGATAATATCTTCTGCTATTATCCTCCACAGTCTCTTATTACCCCTGTAAACCAGCTTTGAGGATAGACCGCAGCAGCAGACACCCAAACAGCATCTCTCTGAGGACTGATGGATGCCAGTTACCTCCATTTCACTGCTTCTGCTGTGTGTGTTGGTTTGGAAAACATAGTCTTAAATAAATCTGATGTGTTTAACAAGATATCAGTGGATCGTATGAATGAAGACTGGAAGTAATGATCCAGATGGATTTCATTGGCTTTTAAGCAGCCTTTGTTCAGTACACGTTGCGTATAGAGCGCATGTGTTTTAACTAATGGTTACGCTGTAATGGATTCCTCAGTGTCAGGCCAAGTTGATGTATTTTTATCAGACCCCCATTGACTTCACAGAAAGACTTTGGTTGTGTTTCATATTTAAAGTGCTGCTGTTGCGTGTTGTGTGAAGGGATTTGGTCAGCTTTTGACTGGAAGTGATACGGCTTGTAAGTGAAATAATCTCATGGTCTCATTCACTGACTGATGATCAGGCATTAATCTGACTGAGCTGGCCCTCGTCTCAGCCCTCATTATTTGTTATAGGATCATGCTAAACTGTGCCGCAGCTCACAGATGGAATGATCCCACATCACAGGAAATCCCTGAAGTAGATAAATGATATCATTACCTTGTGCTTGCTAGTCAGAAAAGCCCTATAACGTTTCTGAATAAGGGCATGTGCATGGTTATATATTGCATTATTATATATTTTCATCTGTTAGATCTTACTGGGAATGTCGTCAGTGGTGCTTGCATCACTATTTACCCTTTTCACTAACCTTAATTATTAAACTCCGGCTGTTTGGGCTATTAATATGAATTTTACCATAAATTGTGTGACTGGTAGAGAAGAGTTATTTTCTAAGCGCTCTAATTTAAGATTTTTGCCTGGTAGATAATAAAATCAGTTTTATTTTAGGATTATTAATGTATTTTATATTTTGTTTCTTTGAGTAATTTTGTTAAATCATTTGTTTGTCATTTTGATTAGTTTTTGCTTTATGTAACTGTTTATATTTCAGTTTTAGTTTAGCAATTTTAGTATTTCAATTTTTTCTTCAAATGTATTTCAGTTGCCAAGTTGACATTTCTATTTTTGTATAAAATATTTAGATATTTTTTTCATATATTAAAATAGTGTATATATATATATATATATATATATATAATTGTTTTTTTTGTTTGTTTCCAGCCTTATGTCATTTAATGAAATTAGGTCTAATAGTTTTAGCTGTAGTAAACAGTAAGTTACAGCCCTCTATTAAACTGATTCCTTACACTTAGACATGAAAAGAGAAACCGGAATAACATAGACATTTGCTGGAGGGCTGTTTTGACTTGGGCCAGTAAACAACCACCCAGAACACCCTAGCAACTGCATAGCAACATGCAAAAAACCCACACAGAACACCTTAGTAACCCATAGCAACAATCTGGCAACCATTTATAGCTTGCTAGCATCATGATGGTGAGTTTTGCACAGGCTAGGACCATTCAGATTGTAAATGTAGTATCGTCTAAACCTTTATGACTGACTTTCTTCTGAAGAGCACACAAGAAGATATTTAGAATAATGTTTCAGCTGTCCATACAGCTTAAGGCAAATGCATCCAGAAAAGCATTGGACCCCGTTGACATACATTGCATGGACCGAAAACACTTCAGTACTTTCCAAAATATCCTCTTTTGTGTTACACAGAAGATAGAATGACATGAGAATGAGTAAATAACTACAAAACTTTCATTGGGTCTGGTGAACTATCCCTTTAGGAAGACGTTTTAAGCTTAAAACTGATATTATTACCCAGAAGAACCGATTTAAACTCCAGTGTGTAACCTTTCCTCAAGTTTGGACGAACATACTTCCTTATGACCACCCCCACACTCCTCAGTGTATGTTGCTGAATATTGTAAAGACCTCTTGAAAGGACACAAACACTTCCTAACCATGACTAGAGTTACACCCCAGTTTCCTGTGCTGGGCTCAGGACGCTTGCACAGGCTGCAGAAACTCCACTTGTTTTGTAACTCTTTCCAAAAGACCATGTTATCGTCATCCTTCAGTCCCACTTAACTCACCTCCTCTGCCTCACAGCCATGTGGGTGATGTGACCTGGAAGTTCTGGAGGAGCAGAGAGGAAGACATAATAATTATGACAGGCTGCTGAAATTTCTCAAATCATTATAGTCTGTCAACACAGTTTACCAATTACTGCATAATATAGATTTTTATTTTGTGGTTAAAATATGATCACCGATATTACATCCCTTCTTCATTTATTCATTTAGAAGATGCTTTGATCCAGCTGTTCATCTTAAAGAGACAGTAACAGAAGTTGACAAAGGTTTAAAATTGTTAGAAAAAGTACAAGATAGTATGACATAAAACAGAGAGGAGGATTCTGCATAGAGCTGTTCAGTCCTGATCTCAGTCTCTAGGCCGACCCGGAGGGCTTGTTCAGAAACCTCTAATGGGTTTTTAGAGTGGTTGTGTTCAATTTATGATTAAAATAAAATCTGTGGTTAACATTACTTGAAGACACTCTTCATGTCATAATCGACAACATGCACTCATACCTTAAAGGGATAGTTCACCCAAAAATGAAAATGTAATTGTCTGCTCACCTCCAGGCCATCTAAGATGACTTTGTTTCTTCAGTAGAACGCAAACTGAGATTTTTAGCTCTCGTGAGTGTGTCCTCTAGCAGGTGTGTTAGGAGGCTTTTTCTTCTTGCTTTATGGCAGATCACAGACCTGAGTGCATTACCACCACCTATCTCTCAAGTGGACCATTGACACTCCTTATTGAGATTGTAGATAGTTTTTCTTTGTTTTGATTTATTGTGTTTTAGCCTTGATTCCCATCCACTTACATGATAAGACTACTTAAATCATAATAGACTGCAATGGTCTGAGCTAAAAATCTGTGAAGTTTGAATCTTGAATGCCCTGGGGGTAAGCAGATAAACATAACATTTTAATTCTTAGGTGAACTATCCATTTAAATCTGTACTTTGAAACTTTTCTCAGATGTTTCTCCAATGAGACAATTATTGACACATTTGTTGTTTGGTTTTTGAAATTTGTGACATGTTTGAGTTCATGTTGATCCAAGCTTTTGGGATCTTTCTTGGGTTGGGAACAGGGGAAAAAATACCAGAACCAAATGTTTTTTAGTTTCATATACAGCACGACCAGTGTGGTCTGATTCCCGAACAAATGAATCTGTTTTTTTTTTTTTTTTTTCTTTTCTTCTTTTTTTTTTTTTTTAATGTATCAAATATGTGTAGTGCAGGTGTTGTCTAAACTAATGTATTTTAGGAACCGGTGCTTTTTAGTGAATCAAAAAAACAGAAACCAGTGTAGTCTGACTCTTGAACAACTTAATCTAATAAACTGGTTCTTCTTTTCTTCTTAGCAAACAACAAATGCAGCACGGCCATTGTAGTCCGATTCTTGAACAAATTACTTATGATCTGGCTCTTTTTATATTGAATCAGTAGGATTCAGTGTGACCAGTATAGATAGATTCCCAAACAAATGCCTCCAAATTCCCAAAATTACAATGCACCCAATGCATTCTGAATCCTGAACAAAAGAATCTTCAGAATTCTAGTGGATCAGAAACACACAGTAACCAGTGTAGTTCAATTTGTGATGAAACTTTAAGAGCCGGTTCTTATTAATGAATCAGTGACAATTATGAAGCAATCAGAAAAATCGATCAACACACAATTTAAGACTCACCTACTGAACAGCAAGTGGTTATATGTTGTACAAGTTGGCTTGTGAGAAATCGCTGTAACTTTAGTGGTTGTTCGTTGGCAAATATATTTAAATATAGGTATATTTTATTAGGTCAATTACTAGATTGCAATTAGTGGTGATTTTGCCAGTCTCATGTGGTTTGTATATGTGTGTCTGGACTGTGGACACTCTAGGCCTATGCACAATGACAGGAGACCTGCAGGTGTGTGACTGCTGAAACTCGACTGGGAGGGTTAAAGGGTAACTGTATGGTATTTACGTAGGGAATTTACAGCCTGGGATGGACACTCTGCTAACACACACACTTACTCTATTAATAACCTCCTGTGCCCTGACACCCTTGCTGCACCTTTCACACATATAAATATGCCCACACTTGTATGTATATATATGTACAGACCCTCAACACCCGTAAACGCTCACACACTTAGAGAAACATTAGATCTACGTTAATGCTAAGCCACTGTATCAGTCCGGCAACAGCAGTTTTAGTAGGTAGTCTGGAACGTGCATGAGGTACTAATGAGGCCTGTTGTAAAACTGAGTAGATTTCAACAGAGTTGTTGGTCAACAGGGGTGTTCAGCATTCTCATCAGTTGCGAGCTAAGTGGAAAATTCCTCTGTTTGAGCGTGACGTGCTTTCAGTATGTCTCAGCTTTTGCAAATAGATGCCAGCTGGGAGCTGGTCTCACCGAGTCCCTAACAGTTTGTGTTCTTTCCCGCAGAGTTGTCAAAGAAGAAATCTCTGATGATAATGCCAAGCTGCCCTGCTTCAACGGCAGAGTGGTGTCCTGGGTAAGTGAGATGGATGGTGCCCTCCTCTTTGCACTAGACAGATTGTGACATTATGAAATCTCAGTGTATCAACGCTGCTGAAAAAAAAAAAAAAAAACGGCTTTAAACAGCCTAAGTTATTTTTATAGGTCTCTCAGGTCAGTCTGTTGGCTAGTTTTAGGGGAACAAACACTGAGAACAAATTCCAGGATTAATGATTCTTATGAACTGGTTCTTTTTCACATTTGAATCAAACAAATACAATGAAACCAGTGTAGTCTGATTCCTGAACATTTGATTCTTATGAACTAGTTATTTTAAGTGAATAAACCAATAAAGCGCAACTAGTGCAGTCCGCTTATAAATCATTTTAGAGAATCAAACAAATACTGCACGAGCGGTGTAGTCTGATTCTTGAACAAGTGACTCTATTGAACTATTTCTTTTTAGTGAATAAACCAATACGTTGCAGCCAGTGTATTCCGATTCCTGAATTAATGACTCTCATGAACTCGCATAATTTCTTTTTTAGTCAATAAACCGATGCAGCACGACCTGTGTAATCCAATTCCTGAAAAAAATATTCTTATGAGCCGGTTCTTTCTAGTGAATAAACCAATACAGTGCAACCAGTGTAGTCCGATTCCTGAAGGAATGACTCTCAAGAACCAGCTCTTGTTAGTGAATCAAAAACCTAACAACCAGTTAGATAAATACCAGCTTGGTTTGGCTGGGAGACAATCTTAAACCATTCAAGACCAGAAGATCAGCATTCTTAATATACATTACTGTATTGTAAACAGTGCTTGTTGATTATACAAATGTATTAAATGATTATAAAATTATAAAATGAATATTAATTTTACCTTTTTGTGTGATGACACCTTTGTGATGTCGGCTCAACATTGTGATGTCTATCAATAGCCATCAGTGATGGATGATGGCATCGTCTATCAGATCAACCCTATTAAACCCATCTTGTTTCATGCCACATAACAGAAGTCAAATGGCAATCTGGATTAATCTCTGTGACTTTATTTTATGAGTAAACTTCATACAAATACAGGCATTTAAATATTTACATTTGATAGTGGCAGCAAAGCAAGGAATAATAAAGAATCTGATAATTGCCTCTAAAATACACATTTACACTCCTACAAGCTGGTGTTATACCCATAGTGTTGGGTAGAATTGAAGTTGAAGTTCAAAATACAGGTTAGTGGACTCCAGCGAGCCTCCAGCTGCAGAGAGCTGCACAGACACGCTGTGATGCATGACATTGACTGTACTCCACTGAAATATGGGCTTCAATGCCTGCTGTCCAAACATGGAGACCTTCAGTATACCATAACATGATCACTACTTTTAACAGTACATTGGATTTCTGCCGTACTTCAAGGTTTTATCATTGGTTTGTGCATAGAATATTAACAATAGTGTTTATACCACCCATTATTTGGATCATGAAAGCTCTTCACCACATCATAAGTCACCTTTTTTTGTCTCTGATAGAATAAGGTGGAGTCATTGGACCACTCATAGAAATATTTGCTGTTCTATTGCATGAAATTTAACTGGACCAACCTGAATTGTTTTGTGTGTGAGCAAAGTATGCATCAGTACTGAAAACCATCATGGTCATATTTCATTGCTTTTTTGAAATATGTCGAAATAGCCCCCCAAGGCCTTTATTAAGAAGCCTGCCAAGTGAACTGACTTGCCTTAAAGGGTCCATGTTTCACTCTCCTGTCTGCTCAAACAAATGCACTCTCTTGTCTTCCTTCTGCTGGTCTATTTATTTATGCAGGGCTAGTAGTTAGTCTGGAGAGTTTCTTCCTGAAGTCTTTGTGGGTAATTCTGTGTGTGTGTGTGTGTTTGGCTGTAGTTGGTGTTGGCTGAAGGCACACACTCGGATGGCGGATCTCAGTGCACAGAGAGCCACAAAGAGCTGCCACCACCCTTGGAGCGGACTGGAGGGATTGGCGATTCCAGACCCCCCTCCTTCCAGTGAGTAATGCCGAGCAAATAATTTGTCTGACATTTAATACTCACTTTTTAGGCCGTAGTACACCATTGAGGTCTTATAAGGTCACATCCTGTTATAACCTAATGTACAACAAATAAAGAATTTAGGTCAAAGGGTCAAGTTCTTCATGTTGGTATTTTAGATTTTATACGCCCCTTTGAATATGCATGAGCTGCATGTGCACATCTTAATCATTATTCTTTTTCAAACATACACTGCCGTTCAAAAGTGTGGGGTCAGTAAGGATGCATTAAATTGATTAAAAGAGACAGAAAAGACATTTACATTGTGACAAATTTGTGTTTTTGTTTCAAATAAATACTGTTCTTTTGAACTTTCTTTTCATCAAAGAGTCACTGAAGACTGGAGTAATGGCTGCTGAAATTCAGCTTTGCCGTCACAGGAATATATGACATTTTAAGCCATATTAAAATATAAAATGGTAATAATACTTCACAATATTATTTTTTAACTGTTGTTTGGTGAAATAAACTGGAATACATCCATAGAATGCACATGCACGTACACACACACACACACACAAACGCACACTTTTGACAAGCATTACAAAACCGCTGATTTGATTTGTTCTGAGTTCCTGACCACAGTCACAGCAGTAGCAGATGTCTGTTATCCAGCTGGAGGGAAAATATCATTCTTATCCCTCTGGGAGCCACATGTGTGAATCACAGTCCAATTCCAGTGGCTGTCTCTTGAGCTGCATTCTAATAGAACTCATGTTTGCCTCACAAAGTTCTATGTGTTTGTTTGATTTGCCAGCAATCATGCGGTCAGGTCTTCAACCAGACATGTAGCAGTGCCTCCCTCCACTCATACACAGCTGCCCACAATAATAATTCATGTTCTTGGGCAAATACCAATTACAGCTTTCATAACATTAAAGTATTTTAGTGATAGTCATATCGGATTCATGAATTAATCTTCTTGGATCTATTCGTTTAAATGATTTTATTAAATTGACTCACTGTTTCTGTGTAACTTGTGTGTGTGTAAGGTTCAAGTGATCATGTTTTTTTTTCTTTCTTCAATAATTTGTATGCACATAATAGTATACATATCTCTTGAATGATTTGCTTCAATGACACAAACAGATTTGCTAAAACCACTCAGACTCATTTCTTCTTCTCTCCATTTGCTTGGGGTTCTAAAAACACTTTAATGTTGCTTGAGCTGTAAAGAAGGCTTTGAGAGTTGTGCACTGTTGCATATCTGGTTATGGTGTGGTTATGTTTTGCTCCTGCTGCGAACACAGATTAAATATTCTCTTTGTTCGCATTGAAGATGTTGAAAGCTAAATTTAGATCAGCAAGCTTCAGGGCAGCAGCCTTTCCTTGTGCATCTCTGTTGCACCTGTTCACTTTGTAGAGGTCCCGGATTTCTTTATCTAATGTTTGACTTTCTGACTTTTTTGGTGTTCTTCTGAGAAGCAGCCTTCTCACCCCACCAGAGAAGTCTCACCAGTTGTTTTCTATACTGTCTAGTGCCATCTAGTGCCAGAACATGTGTCCTTTCAGTCCTTTCAGTCCTTTCCCTCATCGTCTCTGCAGCAGACTACGGCCAATTTTATTTGAAATTAAAATGAATGTTTCTCCCACAAGAAATCTGCCTCATTTCCATTATAAAAGCATCACTGTAAGCATTAGTAAGTAACCAAATGTTATCCTCTGCCTGCTCCCTTTGTGCTGTGCATTATTTATTAGTCCTGCTGAATACATCTGGTAGCGTGAGGAGAGTATGTTTTCGGCTGTCCCTTGAGCAGCTAATCCGGATTAGTGGACATTAAAGCACCCATCTCCGTTGCCCTGTGGGCTCTGCAGGGTGAAACAGCTGCCTCGGTCTCCCCAGGACTAAACTCTCCGTCTGCCTGCTGCCCCCTCTAAATACACCATATACTTACAGAGCACAAGAAACGTGCAATAAATGGTATTTAATACCATTTTCTGATCAAATATATTTTACACTGATTTCACAATTTTGTTCGTTTTAAGAAGTTATTTGTAACTAAATCAGGCCACATTATATTTTAATTTCTTGATCTTTTTTTATTTGTACATTGCATTTGAAGTCAACATCAAATCGAATAGTGATCTCTGTCTTGTTTTTAAATTCTACAAGATTTAGTATTTTGCTGTACTAATTATGCATGATTATATTAAGGCATCTTTACACCGCTAGGTTAAGACTGCTCAGTGCCTGCTCATAATTCAGTGTAAAGATGCAATGGCAATGATAAATTATGCCTGTTCTGACCCAGTTAAGCCCTCACATTATACAGTTTTAATTGCTATATAAATTGCTGTGTCTACACAGCATTAAACAGTCTTTGTAAAGACACCTAAATGAAGCACTTCTGTGCCACCTTTGTCATTAGAAGATATAATTATAATTTGCATTTAGCTTTGTTTCTCCCTCCAATTTGCTTTTAGCCCAGACCCAATTTAAAGATGTCTTAACCGTTGAGATCCACTGAATTAATGCCTAGTTTTAGTGTTTTGATTGATGTGCTTTTGGTGATTTATTACCCTACTGATGAAGTAACATGCTCCATCCAGCAGAGAGAGACGTTTGCACAATGCTTTGTGTTTGAGCTAGCTGTGCTTGAGGAGTGGGACTTTCCTTTTTGGAGAATGGATGCAAATAAACTTTGGTTAGATACAGTTTAGGGTTAATCAATTCAAGGATTATTTATTTTTTACTTGGTTTAAGATATTTTCTCCCAAATAGTATCATGAAATTACAAGGTTTTTTTTCTATTTTCTTGTCCGTGAGCAAGTTTATATAGATTTTAGCAGATCTCAACGGATGTTCACAAGCCCTGTACACGCCTTCATTGTATGTTCCTCTTTGGGCTGATACATTATAGAAACAGATTTGAAATGCAGAGAAAAATGGCAAAAATTAAACTTAAGTATTTTCGTAAGATGTGAATGCATGTTGCTTAAGCACACTGCTTTTAACTGAAACCATAGCTTAAATAGATAAATCTATGTCTATGCAAATGTTTTACGGAAAGAACCTTGAAGGAATACAAAAGCAAAAATACTGACAAAAATTTATGAATAGTCATTCAGAAACGGACAGTTTGCAAGCACTATTTGCATTGTTATAGTGGTTAGTTCATTAAAAGAATTATGCAAAACAGTTAACAGTTAATTTACTGCCTCTTTTCTGTAGGTAGAAATAACGTGGCAGTCATTTATATTTATATGTACTTCTGTTTTTAGCAGATATTTTTATCCGAAGTGACTTACATTGCATTCAAGATTGTATTTATGCTTTCTTAGAAATTGAACCTGAAATGTCCTTTCTCATTTCTCACCCCCCCCACCCACCCCCAGAGGAACCAAGCAAAAATAACTTAGCTTTAAGTTGTTAATAAAATGCTTTGTTATCATGTGTGAGCATCTTTTCAAGTGTCACATCGAGCTGTTCTCAGCAACCTCATGTTTCTTTTCTGTCCTGAGCAAAAGCACTCTACCCACTCTACTAGAATAACTAGCCTTTACCATATACACATACAATTATTAATTTACCCCCGACCTACTCCTCTGGAGCCTGACGACAGGCCTGCAGGGTTTGCAACTCCTAGGCTGCAGTTGAACTCAGCCGGTCCTAGATGCTTTACCATATTCTACATTCTTAGCTTTGAAAAATTAGTGACAGCTTCTGAAAGTGCATGGCTATAAATCACATACCCCTAAACAATGAAATAATGTCGGCGATGAAATTGAATGTAGATAATCATAATTTCAGAAGGTTTCCCAGAACACTTTTGTGGCCATGTGTATTATTACTCAGCATGAAGATGGTTTCGAGATCATAAAATAAAGACCCCTTTCTCTTTTTTTTTTTTTTTGTGTGAACTAGTGCCAATGCTGTGAGTAGTCGGGATGGATTGGACACCGAGACGGGGACGGAGTCTCTCCAGAGCCAGCGGAGAGAGCGGGAGAGGGAGCGAGCTCACAGGAGGGCACGAGAAAGTGAGTGGGACTTTGGAAAGTACTCAGCCAAACAGACCCGTTCTCACGCTCTACACCCATCACATATCATGTGCCAGGGATCTGTAAACATATGATACGCATGACGTTATTTGTAAAGTTCTTACCCCAAGTGTTTTCCCCAGGTGATGCGTGTCTGGCTGGAGAATGAAATATTCCAAGTAGAAACGCATGTGTACAACGTTTGGAAATCTTTTGTAACATTTTATGGGTGATTTCGTGTCAAATCAATCAAATTTAAGAAACTTCCAAAGTTGCGATTTTTTTCTTAAGAAAGATAAAATAAGAGACTCATTGAATTTCGGGTGAAAATTACTCATTAAATATTCATCCATGACATTTGAATACTTTGGCTTCATCATTATACATGTCTATCTTTCTACAGAAACAAATAATCAATTCAGTATCATTATTTCAATGTCATAATTTTTAAAGCTTAGAAGTTGACACAGGTGTGTTGCAGGATGTAGTTGATTTCTTAAGATTTTTTTTCCCAGTATGACCCTGTTCTGCGGTCATTTACAGGAAGTTTGCTTGTTATAAACCAGTTCAGAATGTTTATTTTTGTTAGTGTGCATGCTGTGTGTGACTTGAGCTCTGGGTAAAGAGAGGTTTCTTGGAAACATAAAAGCTTCCTTTTGCAGGAAAAAAACATTCTGTCATCAGTAAAATCTGCTCTTGGCTCCTTATAGGTTCTTTTGCCTGGAAAGATTTCAAGTGTGTGTGTCGTCAGTAGATTTCAAGGTGATTGAGAAAGACCCAACTAGAATGTCCACATTGTTGAAAGCTATTTCCTCAGCCCCGTACTGTATAGATTATCATGATAGCGCATTGTTTCCTTCTCAAATCTATCTGATGTATTTGTGGAATCCCCGCTGCTCTTCCAGTTCTGTCCACTAGAATCATTTCATGCTGTTTGCACCTGACTAGTGCCAAGTGCATTAATTAGTGCCGCTTCATTAGCATTGAAACTGTTAGACATGAGACAGATGGAGGTGTGTGTTTGTGTGCTTGCTGAAGATACTGATGATTTATGGATATTTGCTGAACCTCTGTGTTTACGACTGTCTGTTAGAGACATCAGACTCCCACAGAGTTGCTTCTGTAGTGTCAGTACTTTAAGTTAGTTCCCAACACTGATTTAATGGTTGTGATCCACACTGTACTTGTGTTTTTTGGGGTCTGTCTTTGAATTACAGTATCTGTTTGTTTAGCATGTGTATGTCTGGAGCAGTCGTATAATTGTGCGGTGTGGAGAACGTATAAGAAATGTGTCAGGTCATGCAGCTGTTAAACCCAGAAAGCTGTCATGATAAACCGTTCAGTCAGCATTCATGTTTTAAATGTTTATTAATAACACACACATGCATTTATTTATGTATATATGTGTGTGTGTGTGTGTGTGTGTGTGTGTATGTGTGTGTGTGTGTGTGGGCGCACGTGTGTGTGTGTGTGTGAGAGAGAGACCCTGGACCACAAAACCAGTTTTAAGTCACTGGGGTAAATTTATAGCAATAGCCAAAAAAACATTGGGTATGGGTCAAAATTATTGATTTTTCTTTTGTCAAAAATCATTAGGATATTAAGTAAAGATTATGTTCCATGAAGATATTCTGTAACTTTCCTAACATAAATATATCAAAACGTAATTTTGATTAGTAATATACATGGCTAAGAACTTCATTTGGACAACTTTAAAGTCAATTTTGCACCCTCAGATTCCAGATTTTCAAATAGTTGTATCTCAGCCAAATATTGTCAGATCCTAATAAACCATAGATCAATGGAAAGCTTGTTTAGCTTTAGGTGATGTATAAATCTCAATTTCGAGAAATTGACCCTTGTGACTGGTTTTGTGGTCCAGGGTCACATGTATAAAATATGAATGTGTGTATAAAAAAATATCAGTAAGTTTTTATTTAAAAATAAAAATAAATGAGACTTATTTTATAATAAAAATATATTTTAATAATTGTATATATTTAATTTACTTATAATATAAAAAAACCCATTGTTTTCATCAAAAATATGAAACCCTGATAATAAGAAAATTTTCTTGAGCACCAAATCAGCATATTAGAATGATTTCTGAAGGATCATGTAACACTGAAAAAAATACTTTGTCATCACAGGAATAAATAACATTTCAAAATACAGTACCAAAAAAACTTGATATTTTATAAAACAGTTATTTTAAATTGTAACAATATTTTATAGTTTTTACATTATTTCTGATGTAATACATTGGTGAGCTTAAAAACCTTTTTAATAAATTGTACGTGTAAATGTATGTTTGTGTTTTATTTAACCAGAATTTTGTCTTTTTTATTTACATTTTATTAGTAATTTTATTAGGAAAAAAAGGTATATATGACAAATCTGATTATTTTTCACTATTGATTTGTATTAATGTTCTTAATAAGTTTCAACTGAAATCACTTTGCAGTTTTATTTAGCTCTTAGTTTAGAAAAGCAGATTCACCTTTTCATTACAGCAACAACAAATGCAAAATTCTGATTGCTTTTGCGCTCACGTTCTGTCATGCCTGCAGAGTCAGAGGGTGATTTGTCAAGGTTGCCCAAGTGCTGGGTGTGATTGGATGAAAAATATGTTTATGATTAATAAGGACCAGTGTGTGCCCTTGGGGCAGAAGGAGTGAGACAGATCTGTTTTCTAGCTTCAGAAACTGATCTGTTAACCATGCTGAGCCACCAATATTACATCCACCAGACCCTATAATTAATTCTAACTAATGTTTTATGCAAAGAAAAAAGTTGTTAAAAGCGCCGTATTTAATGTTGACATAACACAAATTCAGTTGGAGCACATAGGTAAGACGTTTCTTGTAGTTGGTCACCAGGTTTGCACACATCTCTGGAGGGATTTTGATCCACTCTTCTTTACAGATCCTCTCTAAATCCTTAATGTTTCTTGGCTGTCGTTTGGCAACTCGAAGTTTCAGCTCCCTCCACAGATTTGGAGACATTTTTTTCCATCATAATAATCATAATAATATTTCACAATATAATTGTTTCCCTGTATTTTTTATCATATAAATGCAGCCTTGATGAGCATAAGAAACTCTTGTAAAAAAACATAAAAAATTGTTCTGATCCCAAACTTTTGACACACACATAATGAATGTGAATAAGATTATTTATTAATTTATTATTATTGTTGGTATTTAATTTCTGAATAAACATTAAAAATAATTTGTGTGTGTGCGTATATATATATATATATATATATATATATATATATATATATATATATATATATATTAAATTAAGTATTATATATTATATTAAATTAAGTATTATATTATATTAAATCTGCTTATATTAAAATAAGTATATTTAGCTTACCATATAAAAGCTATTATCTAAAGATTTACTAAAACACTAAAAAAAGCATTTAGTCTTTTTTTTATTGCCTGTTTGGATTTTAGTGTGAATATACTGGTCATTTACATTAATATTGCGCTTCACAGGCATAAGGGCATCTCCTCAAGTCAGATGCAGAGGGATTTGTTTTGGTGCACACATTTTGAGCAAATTCATCTTCATCTTCTGTTATATCTCTCTTTCCTAATGTCTAATGCATACTAAACTGAGCCTTAAAAGACTCCGGAGAGGCTATAAATGCATTACCCACCTGTGGACCAACCTTTCTGAAAAAGAAGGCTACTGATAAGCTGTTTCCCTCCGCTGCAGGCGTGCAGCTCTTCTCGCCACATGCTTGTACCCTTGCTTGTTGAGGTGATACCATTGTCCTTTGAACTAGTAGAGCTTCCTCTCTTTGTGAAGACTGACATGTGGTTGGCTGAAATAGCTGTGATTGATTTGTGCATAAGAGTGGTTGATGTGGAAGGTAATGGTCTGAAATGAGCACTGCTGCTGTTTTGGTCACTCTTATCGTTTGGAAATTTCAGTACATGTGATGGCTCCCAGAGATACAGCTTCGTCCTTGTCTCTGTACGTATACCCCAGGCATGTTTTGGACTGTTGTGATGGTATCTAGAAGGAAATAACTTGTTGAAAAGGTCATAAACTTTCAGTTCTTCAGCATAAAGCCCTCTCATCCGTAGATTTTTTTTAAACCTTGAAATAGACCAGGATTCATTTCCCTTTAAACAAAGACAGTTCTTATAAGTCCATCATCAAGAAAACAAAATTCTGTTCATCTCATTTGTCATCCAGAGCTGTTATGCCTTTCCCAGAACTATGCACTGTATTGTCTCTTTGAAGTTTTGTTATACTGTCGCCTTCCTCAGCTTTTACACAATGTCTTTTTTTGTTTTCTCTCAGTCCCTCGTATGAACGGTCCCTTGAAATCAGAGCGTGTGAATCGTGACTCAGTTGTTGGCTATGACAGTGCGTCAGTGATGAGCAGTGAGCTGGAATCAAGCTCTTTTGTCGACAGTGAGGAGGATGAGGATGCCAGCAGGTCAGACGTCACACAGTGCTTCATTTTCTAGGAAAAATTACATGGAATTTGATTGGCTCAGATTGCAGGATTCATTTCCTTTCCAACAATGACTGTACTTATTTGCCGAATGGCGTCACTACATTTCACTCTAATATAATTTGTAAAGCTGGCCAAAGAATTACAATTTAAAATTAAGAATTAATAATGGTTTAGCAGTCAATTGAAATGATTAAATCATGTTTAATCTCACATTTTTCCCATAGTTAATGCATTCATGATTAATATAAGAAACAAATATTTATGTACTGTATGAAAAATGGATGTTCATGAGATTTGAGATTTGCTAAAGATTACATTAACCATGTGTTTTTAAATATTAACTCGATTGTTAAAGTAAACTAAAAATAAAAAAAGTATCTATTTTTTTTTTTGGGTGTGCTTCAGTGCCAGTCAGAATTAAACAGTAATGATGTCAAAATAAATGATGTGGCAGTAGTTTTAATTGAAAACGTAATTGAGAATTGACCTCAAAACTGAAGTCATATTGTAGATCATGTTTGGCCACCAAAATAATGCACTTAGACTTTCATAAAACCATGCTACTTCATTAGTGTAGCGTTGATATGTGCTGTGACCTCTCGTTTTGTCTGAAGCCACAGACTTAGCAGTTCAACCGAGCAGAGCTCTTCATCACACCTCATGCGTAGACACAAACGCCGACGACGGAGGCAGAAAGTTCCCAAAATGGACAGGGTGAGAAATGTGGAGGAACAAGTACACGTCTCAACATATAAGTGTTTGATCTGTTCTAATCTTTTGTGTGTTCTTTTGACAGTCCTCATCCTTCAGCAGTATTACAGACTCCACAATGAGTCTCAACATTATCACTGTCACTCTCAACATGGGTAAGAACTTATTCACTAGTTCAGTCCTTTCGTTTTCCAGTTCATCCATCCCTGTGCCTTCTCCCTTTTCACTTATCTGTCCACTCCACCTGCTTAATAAACTGAACCTCTTGTTTTTAATGCTAATAGTGTGCTCTTAATATAGATGAGTTCTTTTGGAAACAGACTTATCACTCTTTCTCACAGAGAAGTACAACTTCCTGGGCATCAGTATAGTGGGTCAGAGTAATGACAGAGGAGATGGAGGCATCTATATTGGCTCCATCATGAAAGGTGGCGCGGTGGCGGCTGACGGCAGGATTGAGCCTGGAGACATGCTGTTACAGGTATAATAATCAGCAGTCTGAAAGCACTTCCAAGAGGGAGTTAGAGACTGAACTAATGTGCTTTTATGAAGACAAAAATGTGCATTCAAGTAATTGCCGGTGTCCACAATGTTACTCACAGGGAAATTCTGTCACCATTTACTCACCCTCATGTCATTCCATTAGGTAAATACCGATTGAATGTTATCACCAGGAAAGTCGTCTCAAATATATCCTCATTGTTATAGCATGAATACGTTTACACAATATACATTTAATAGATAATTTACACTAACAATGAATCCATTAACAGAACTGAAACTGACCTGTTTTTGTTGGTCTCTTCTCTTTTTAGTTTCTAAATGCACTTGTGGAATTGTCAAGATTTTATTTTGTCACTTCCCTGTGTTGTTGATTTATTGTGCTCTACTCCCTTTACTTTCGTGCTAAAGGAAAACCACAAAGGATAGAATGGTGCTTTCAAGTCTTTTGTCATTTGTTGACATAACAGTGGGGTTTCCTTAGCCCGGTGATCTTATTTAGAAACCATAATGATGAGATAACCCTGTGTTATTAGGTGAATTTTGCAGGATTATGTCCATAAAACATCACATATTTAAAGGGGTCATATAATATTGCTAAAAATAACATCATTTTGTGTATTTGGTGTAATTAAATGTGTTTCTGCGGTTTAAGGTAAAAAAAACAAAAAAAACTGTATTTTCCACATACTGTACATTATTGTTTCTCCTTCGGCCCCGCTTTTCTGAAATGCACCGTTTTTTACAAAGCACATCAGTTATGAAAAGCGAGGTGTGCTCTGATTGGCCAGCCATCCAGTGCTTTGTGATTGGCCGAGTGCCTCAAGCATGTGGTGGAAATGTTACGCCGCTTGCCATACCGTGATGCATGTCCCTGTCAGAACACCAGTGAGACAAGACAAAAACAATAAAACTCATTACAAACGAGCCATTTGTTGCATCCAGTGAGGACATAATTACGGATTATAATGAATTATACTGAGTTTATGCATTGCTTTGCATCGCGCCACATCACGTAAACATAAAACCATGTATGGTTTTCTCTGTTAACACACCCGATTCAGGTAATCAGCTGGTTAGAAGTGAGTGCGTGTATAAACCCTGTTCCCACTGACATGGTCCCTACACAGTGTTCATTGCTCCCTTCTCCCTGAGCAGGGGAAATCTGTTGAAGTGTACCTCACTTCGGAACATTCATTCAAGGTTTGCGCTGCGGAACGTCTTCACACAAGGACAAGTGTGACATCATACACCTCTGTAAATAAATACAATATTTAAATTCACGTCTCGCACACTTCAGTGCACTTTGAATGGAACTTATACATTTGGTTCGAACTGAAATCATGGCGGAATATCCTGTGATGTCCACTTCACAGGGCACTTACGTTCGAATAGAACAAACGTCTGAAGCAATAAGAGAAACATACAAAATGTGCAGAGTAGTGGGGCACGAGGACTGGAATTGAGAACTGCTGCTCTACACTGCTCAAAACTTGCATTTGAATCATCGGTGACAAATCTTTTACATATGTAATCATACTTACAGACTGTGAGTCAGAACAGTCGGCATTGTAGTCTTCTCTGCCAGGATCAGGAAACAGTCCTCCATCAAATGTGCTGCACAATAAATAATTGAGTTGAACTGTTCTTGAACTGTGTTGTAAACACAACTTAACCACTGATTTCTAGGTGTGTCCTGCTAATGGAAAGCCAAACAAAGTATTTTCGCAACTTTACAGATCTTCTTTTTCAGATCTTCTTTATTTAGCATCATATGACCCCTTTAAACAAACAGGCAGTTTGGTAGACCAAGTTTTTTTTTCCCCCAAGCCATTCTTACGAAGAATTCATTTACCTAAAAGTAATTATTTATTCCAAACTCATTTGAATTTCTTTCTTGTGTGAAACATAAAAATAGATATTTTAATAATATCCAATGCAATTACATGAATTTGTAGTAAAAATGCACTATAAAAGAAGTCCTGATTTACTATTCTATATACTAGTCTTATGTTAGGAAAGTTGGTGTTGACTTGCATTTTGGTCTGTTTGTCACACATAGTATCAGACTTCAAAGTATAGTGCATAGAAGTAATTTATTCTACTTTTATGAGACCTTTATGGAGCTTCTTAGTGATTTTGGAACTTGACAGACCTAGTTTGCATTCACCTTTTTATTGAAAAGAGTGGCAAGGATTCTCTTCAAATATTCACCTTTTATGCTCTGTAGAAGAAACTAACTCGTAAGAGTTTGGGGGGGGGAAAGAGAAATAAGGGACTAAAAATAATATTTTTAGTTTTTTATTTTTTTATGCATGCTAACCCTCAAAGAATTGCCACAAATAGGAAAAATATATGTAATGCTTCAAATAATGGGAGGTTTAATGGAAGTATAATTTTCTCAGGTCAATGACGTAAACTTTGAGAACATGAGTAATGATGATGCTGTCAGGATTCTACGGGAGCTCGTCTCCAAACCTGGGTGAGATTGGGTGTTGTACCTAATTTTTCTTTAAATCTGTCATAATGCACTCTTTAACATTGTTTCATGTTTCATTTGTCCTCTACAGGCCAATAAGCCTAACAGTGGCGAAATGTTGGGACCCATCTCCTAGAAGCTACTTCACCATCCTAGAGGTACCTATTGCCTATCATTATAGCAGCTAAATTATAGACATGAATATCCATGCCGCATTCATCTAGTTCATTTTTTAGATCACATTTTCGGATTGTAGTTCAGTTCTGCTGTCTGTCTATCCTCAGCCGAGCCGGTGAGACCCATCGACCCTGCTGCCTGGATCTCACACACTACAGCACTTTCTGGGCCATTCCCCCATTATGGTATAATAAAAGTCAGATTCCTGAATCCTGGAGATCACCTGTTAATGGAATGGCATACTTATGCTCAATCCTGTTATTTCTCCCTCATTTCACAGAGTTTGATGACCTCCCCCTTTCGGTGTCAAAAACAGACATGGCAACTATAGTAAAGGTCATGCAGCTACCAGATTCAGGCCTGGAGATCAGAGACCGAATGTGGTTGAAGATCACTATAGCCAACGCTGTCATCGGTTTGTTCCTTTCTTTGCTGTGGTTTGAATTTGTTGGGTGGGAGTTACGTTCCTGTGCCTAGTTTATTCCATGCATCAAGTTTTGTGTAGATGGTTTATATATTCAGTGTAATTGGTGTTATTTTTCTCATTGCTCAATCTCTGTTCCAGGGGCTGACGTTGTGGACTGGTTGTTCTCACGGGTGGAGGGCTTCAAGGACCGTCGGGATGCTAGAAAATATGCCAGCAGTTTGTTGAAGCACGGCTACCTGAGACACACAGTCAATAAAATCACCTTCTCGGAGCAGTGCTACTACACTTTTGGAGACCTGTGCCAAAGTACAGTCAACACACACACTGGAGTTGACAAAGAGTTTTCAGTCCTAGAAAAAAGTATCTTATATCACTCATAACTATATGTTTTGGCATTGCATGATCCTACAGAAAGCATTCTAATATACAGATTTTGTGCTTAAGAAACATTTCTGATTATTATAATTTTTGTGGAAACTGTGATTGTCTTTACTATCCCTTTTGAATTAATGTATCTTTGCTGAATAAAAATCTAATAGTAAAAAAAAAAAATTACCAAACTCTTTCAAACTTTAGAATGCTAGTGTACCTTTTAATACGTTAAGATAAGTTCTGGCTTAAAGGTTAAAGTCAAAGATTTTGTGCTTTGAGTCATAAAGTACACTACAAAGTAAAATAACATGAAATACAGATCATTTTAATGGTATTTGGGAAATTGTTCTGTTTTCAGATATGGCTTCTCTCAATCTCAATGAGGGTTCTAGTGGTGGAGGCTCTGACCAGGATGGTCTTGCTCCTCTTCCTCCACCAGGAACCAACCCCTGGCCCCCCGGCGGTCAGCCCTACCCTTACCCGGGTTACCCCACTCCTCCACCAGGCTTCCCTCCTGGATACTCGGATCCTTGCCACAGTTTCCACAGTGGCAGTGCAGGCAGCCAACAGAGTGAAGGTAGGTGTTGTTTGTGTGTAAGAGAGCGCAATAAATAAATAAAAGGGAAATCCCCTTTTCACGCTTGTCCCCACAAGCAATCTCGTGAGCTTCCTGTGTGACTTTTTCTTTCTGATTCAGGAGTGCCTAATGTTGTTAAGCAACAACTGTTACATTAGTAATTGCTCAAATGTATTATAAATTCAATTTGTTACAGTAAAATAGAAAACATCAGTGGATTTATTGAAAATCTGCATGTAGGATGACTAGGTTCAATACTATTATATGTTAAAGCAGATTGAGTTTTGCTTTCAGTACCCAAATGAACACGGCATCCAGCAAGAATGACATCAGTTGCACAAGACAAGTGCACTATGTGCACATATTTGCATGATTAGAACACTTTTCATTTTTGTCCATTTATACATTCAGAAAACATTTTTTAAAACTAAACTTCTTTTTGACATATTAACAGTTACTCATGTAAATCAAAATGCATAGCAATTAATTAACACCATTGCTAGACATGAAAATACTATATTCTAATGTGAATGTTTATAATTAAACATTCCCTAATATTCCCTAAAGGTACACTACACAAAAAGAAATATTCTGGTGTTTTTGTATTATTGCTCTTTAAAATTTTAAAAGGAGAGATTAATAATGATTAGATTTATTGTAAATAAAATAGCATAATGGACAATTTATCATTGTTACATATGAGTGTTACAATTTTCCTTTCTTTAAATTAAATTACTTTATTTATTGATTTTTTAAAAACTAAATAAGCCGGCGAATAAATATCTCAGAATCTGGCTATTTTAGTACACTCAAAAAAAAAAATCTGGGTTGTTTCAACCCAACTTTGGGTCATATATGAACTAACCCAAGTTTTGGGTTCCAATTTTTTGAAATTTCATTTTTAACCCAAAGTTTGGTTGGTCCATATTTGACCCAAAGTCGGGTTGAAACAACCCAGCTTTTTTTTTTTTTGTTAAAGACTAAATCAAGATGCCAACTATTTTCTTTTTAATAATTCCATTTCCAGAGCATCATCATTGTCGCTGTTTTCGCTTGGATATTCCATATATGTGGTATGGCCAGACTTTTAAATCATTTACACTGTCTATGCCACCCTTTGCATAAATGTGCATGGTGGAGTTACTACACAGTTGGGAATGTGTATCAGTAATAATGCAAAGTCATTGATCTTAATGACTTTTAACACCGATCCAGCATCCACAAGTTTGGTCGCTTTGGGAAGCGTAACATATGGTGGCATCACAGAAACTGGGGTGCAGGGTTTTTGTGAAGAGCTTGTTGGTATATTCGGTGTGGGAGTGTGAGATGGAAGATCTGGTTAGGCAACATGTCGTAATTCTTATATTCCTTCTGTTTTTGCTGGCCGTCAATAGACTGATGGAAATTTCTTCTATTTACAGAGAATCCGGTAAGATTAGCACTCTCATTTGAATGTCCTCCTGCCCCACATTTTCTCTTTGACATCATGTTATTACAGTGGTTTGTCGTCATATGGCATATGAATCATTTGGGTGGCCATTGTGACTCCCCAGCTGTGTTGCTTGTTTGTGTTTCTTGTGTGGGCATGTGCAGTTTTACTTTCCTTGTGGATGAGAATCTGACTGATTCTCATCCTTTAAAATGTTATGCAATACACTTACTCTTTTTTTTTTTTTTTTTTGCCAAAGTCTGAATCAACTAGGAAAAGCTTAAATGAATATTTCCATGATACTGTATGATGTGAGTTGAAGCTTATTGCATTCACAAGAACTGTATTATTGTAAAAGTTTGACCTACCTTCAATGCTGACGTATTTTCCACCACAGAATTTGCATAATCCTACCATATGGTTTTTGTTTATGTATCGATGTTATTAAGTACCCTCATGGTATTGCTGTCCCTCACACTGTGACCTAACCAGGTGCGACACAACAACATTACAGCCAATCAGAGCACAGATGAAGATGCCTGTTCACACGGCTTTTTTAAATGTTGTTTCTTGTCAGATTTGGGGAATTTTTATTTCTTTTAAATGCATAATGAATATTTGTAAATATTTTGGCAATTCTGAAAAGTAGTATAGATGAGAAGCCGTATTTTTTTTTCAATGAGATTTCAAGTTGGGATGCTGCAAAAATATAAATCAAGTAACTAAGCAAATGAAGATTTGCTTGTCACGGCTCGAAATTCAGGTAACCTGAAAAAAAAATGGCTGACATTGCTTGTTGAGTCTGGTTAGCATATGGTTTTGTGAGGGGAAAATGATACTACTTTTGTCCAAACACATTTGTCTTTCACTTCAGGTAGCAGAAGCAGTGGCTCCAACCCCAGCACTGGGAAAGGACGGAGACCCTCCCCTCGGGAAAAGGACCATAAGACACCGTGCTGTGGGGGCAGCGAATCAGAAATCGGAATGTGGGTTGGAAGGAGGGGTGAGAGAGCACCCAGTCAGCTGAGTCATCAAAGCCACAGCCGCTCTGCTGCCAGTCAGGCCCACTCCAGCCACAGCTACGTTCATTCTGGGTACAGCCACGGCCAGTGTCACAGCATCTCGCAGCATAGCCACAACTTCACCTACAGCCATGCCCCTTTCATTCAGCCCAGTCATCTGTCGTGTGCCCACAGTGAGAGAAGTCACGGCTCTTCGTACGGCCCACCGGGTCTGCCCCCTCCGTACTGCCTCGCTCACCTTGCCCGCAAAGCGACATCAAGCAACAGCCCACCTGGGGCTCCTCCCATCCGGGAGCTAGCAAACGTCCCCCCAGAACTCACAGCTAGTCGGCAGTCTTTTCAACACGCTATGGGCAATCCTTGTGAATTTTTCATTGATATTATGTGACAAGAGAGTGCCTTCAACCCCTTTCAGAGCACAAGGCCTATTTCCCGCAGTTTGCTTAATGAATTTTTGCTACTGACCATGCCTGCAGAGAATGTACAAACTGACAGCCCCATTTAAGGCGTTTAAAGGGACAGTTCACCCAATACTGAAAGTTCTGTCATTTACTCTCATTTGTGCACATGTAGAATTTCTTCCTTCCGTGGAACAAAAAACTGTCACTGTTGTAATTGTTAACTAAAACTATTAACAATTGTTTTCAGTAATTGAAATAAAGCTGAAATAAAATATAAATGAAAATGTGAGTTTGCCTAGGCAACTAACATAAATAAATACATTTAAGTTGAAGTCCTAAAATTATTTAAATGAAATGAAAATGGCAATATAGAAATATAAAAATTAATAACTGACAAATGCACATACTTATTATTGTAATAAATAAATATAATGTAATTATATACATCATAAATATAAAAACGTTCAAATTAAAATGAAAACAACATATAAAAATAAAAGCTAGTAAATTGTTTTTATAAATAGTATAACAGCATATACATAATATTAAAATAACACTTGCTATTTTTAATTATATATTTTTTTAAATCCTGAACATATTTTATTCAGAATATCCTGACAACTCTTTTCTATGTAATTGGAGTGACTAGGGACTGGGAATGTCAAGGTACAAATTGACGAAAAAGCAAAAAACATAAAAGTAGTAATAATCAAACGGAGATTATCATTTATTAACAGCTTAGCTTTCTGTTAAGAAAATGTATAATATATCTTCAGAAGACTTATATATTGATATATTGATATATTGATCAATATGTCGCATGGACTACTTTAGTTTTACTTAAAACTTTACTTAAAAAATTGACAGATTTTTCATTTTTAGGAGTTTCTTTCTTCTGTTGAACACAAAGAAAGATATTTTCAACAGTTGATGGGCACCATTGACTTCCACAGTCGAAAAAATACTGTGGAAGTTAATTGTGCCCATCAACTGTTCTGTTACCAACATCTAAATATATTTTGTGTTCAACAGAAGAAAGAAACTTTGAGTAAATGGCAGAATTTTCATTCTGGAAGTGAACTACTCCTTTAACGTTGATTCTATGTTGTTTCAATGATAGAAGGATACTAAAAATAAAAGCACAACTGCAGAGTTAATTTAGACTCTGACACAAACACTACAGTACTGCAGTAGCAGCGCAAGATAACACAAAACAACACAACTAATAAGCTTTTAACAAGAATGTCAGTGCATTAGACTGTCTGCTTCTTCAACGCAGCTGCTATAATCTTTGCACAGCTTACAAGCCAGAAAACTGGCATGACAGCTCTCGAAACAGTCTGTACTTTTAAATGTATCCATGCTGTGGATGATTTATTTTTTCTTACAGTTGCATTTGACTTTAAATTCACAGATTTATAACCCTGTTGACAATCAGACATTATAACATCATAATGTCCCTAAACATTGTTGAATGTATTGTCTTGTGAGACTACAACTCAAAATTCCCTCATTAGCTTGGTAGTGTGTTAAGCTATTATTCAAGTAATGCTTGGATGTGTTCATTTTAGATTCATGGTTGCCAAATGTTGCAAAAATATGTCATGAACTCTAAATGTAAATGATAAATTTTTAACAACAACAAAAAGGTGCTTTTCATAGATTCTCTGAATTGACTGTTCAGATGTCACCAGTTGTCTTTGTATTACCACTGTATTATGAACATCACTGTACAGTTAATACAGTAGAGTGGTTGTAGGCCCTGTAAGTTATAACATAGATATTGAAACGGGCAGATAGGCTAACCAAAGTCCCTTGACAATTACATGTCATGATTTTAGATTTTGTAGAAAGGAAAGGATACGATATGTAATATGGTAAAATTTACTGGTAAAGTAGTGAGGTGTTGTCTTTGTTCATAATGTCCTGTTCCATGAACTGACCTTTTTGCCTGAGCCAAAACAGGAAAAGAGTAAGAGTCTGGCAAGCACTTTTTAAATATAACTTCTGTGCCCTTTAGAATGAAACGCTGATTGCAGTGGAAGCGGTTTGCTTTTTTGTTTCTTCACAAAGAAGAATAAAAAATTGTAAATATGATAACATAAATATATAAATATATATATATGAAACTGAGAAAAATAAATTTTTAAGTATTAAGAAGTGGACAGCTATTGTTTTGTAGTTTTTTTTCTTTCTTTTTATTCATGAACACCGCTTGTTACAAAAATGACTGTTTTGGTTTACTGTTTGGAGGTCTCCAGTATTTCCTATTTGGAACAGAACATTGGAGTGTCTGTAAAAGCTTAGGGAAGTGATGTCATCTTTGTTTTGTTTGCATGATTTGTGCTGCCAAAACACCGGATCATTTTCAATGAACAGATGTTTCCTGCCTACTCATCATTGTTTTCAAGGCCCATGATTATACAGTATGACAAGCTTTGTGTTGTGTCTGTGTATGTGGTCATTTGAAACTTGTGGAAGGTATCATTTTTACATTTCTGAAGCATAGTTTCTGATGGGGATCATATCCCCAGTTTAGCTGGAGTAGTAAAACAACATATATTCGATGTTGAACAAGTGATCAGAAAAGTTTCTTAAAACTAGACTTCATACCAAAACTGCAGACAGAAATGAAACAAAATTGCAGTACAAACTAAAAACATAGAAGTAAACTAGTTGTGTATTTAAAAGTATACTTTTATATACTACAAAGTGGGCCAATTTAGTATACTACTAGAACACTGATATTTGTATACTTGCTACATATTTTGTAGTATACTTATAAATATACTTGAACTTTACTTAAGTATACTTAATAAAATAAATGGTAACACTTTAGAATAAGGTTCCATTAGTTAATGTATTAATTAACATGAACAAACAATGAATAATACATTTATTACTGTATTTATTCATCTTTCTTAATGTTAGTTAATGAAAATACAGTTATTCATTGTTAGTTCATGGTAATTCACAGTGCATTAACTAATGTTAACAAGCACAACTTTTGATTTAAATAATGCATTAGTAAATGTTGAAATTAACATGAACTAATTATAAATGCTGTAGAAGGATTGTTCTTGCTTAGTTCATGTTAATTAATACATTAACTAACATTAACTAATGGAACCTTATTCTAAAGTGTTACCAAATAAACTTTAAGTATACTACTTTTTGGTAAGGGCAGATGGAAACCAGCATGGCGTGGTTTATTCCAGGTGCTGATCCACCATCTGGACTGGATCTGGGAGGCAACGGTGACATTGGAATAAGAAAGAAAGAGACTAATATTAACCTAGATGGGAAGTGTTCCGGCATCCATTGTCACATGAATTGTGTGCATGTGACTACAGTATCACAAATTCTCCACAAATGTGGCTGGTATGGAAAAAGACACTCCTCAAAAAAGGCCATGTGCAGTCATGACTGAGCTTTGCCTAAATGCATCTTGAAGATTCAGAGGCAAATGAGACCGCTCCTGATCCAAATAACAGCATTCTTACAGTAAAGCATGGGGGCGCTAATATCCTGTGATGGGGGTCATTCTCTCCAGCAGGGACTGGAGCACTTGTTGGGATAGAAGGAAAAATGGATGTAGCAAAATACCATTAAATTCTTGAGGTAAATCTACTGCCCTCTGCCAGAAAGTTGCCAGACAATTGGAAGAAGGTTTACCTTCCAACATGACAATGAGCCAAAGCACACAGCAAAACTGACCACAGCAGTTAAAGGAGAAAAGGTTAATGTTCTTGCATCATTGCCTAGTCAGAGCCCAGACCCAAACTCCATCGATAATCTTTGGAATGGCTTGAAGACTGTAGTCCACAAATGGTCGCCATCAAATTTAACTGAACTTGAGCAAAGAAGAACAGGCAAATATTACCAAATCTAGAGGCCCTTTCATACACCCGGCGCAATGCAGCACAAGGCATGGCTCAAGTGTTTTTGCTAGTTTCAGTCCTACACAGTTCTCATTTTCCTGTCCAGTGCAGTATTGTTTAAAAAGCAAATTAATTTTCACTCATTTGTGTGCCATGAGCGTGCTGGTTTAAAATAAAAGGGGCTTTCAGGCTGTCATGATCATCACAAGGCACATTGTTGGTGCGTTGCTATTTTGAGGAACTGAAAATAGACTGCGCTATAGACCAACTCAAACCTGGTCTAAAGTCTGGAACAGTATTTTTTCTTTGTTATTTAAAGACTGTGTAAAGAGTGTGCACGATGCATGTACACGTTGCTTATTACACAGACAGAGACACGCAGCAGCACAAAAACGTTTTTTAAAAATGATATTCCATCATATAAATAGCGAAACCCTTCATGGCACGAGCGCATCTGGCTTTTATGGGATGGGAGCTGAGACTCTAATTGGTTTATTGCACATTATGCCCCCAAAACACCCATTACTCATTAAGAGAATAGGATCAACCCGTTTAGACCATTTTCCAATTGTTAAACTAGCATAAGTGGATCCGGACACGCCCTGAGTGCACCTGCACCGTGCACTTTAGACCATTCCCTTACAGTGCTTACATGTTGCGGCCTTATGTTAAACTGCTTTAAATTACTTTTACCACATCAATCTACACTCCATACACCATAATGACAAAGCAAAAACAGAGCTGACACAACTTGGTAAACTTATTGAAATAAAAAACTGAAATAAGTATTTACATAATGTAATAATAAAACCTTTGTATTCATCAGGAAGAAGGAGGCGGGAACCGGCGGACAATCAAATATAGACTTTAATTACAAAAATAAACACAAAACAGCGCGTCAGCCCTTCACGGATGACTGATGCGCACAAATAAAAAGCAAACACAACTAAAAGCCCAGGCCTGGTCCTCTCTCGTCCTTCACTGTCGTCGCTCCAGTTTTATATCCTTCCATCTCCTCTGTGGGACTCGAGACCGGCGGTGGGTCGCTGGTGTCGCTCATTTCCCAATCACTCCACCGGCCTCGCTCGTTCCCACATCCCTCGGCCCCGCCCCACTCGTCACATACCCCCATTGCCCCTCGCAGGTACTCCCGAGACTGCACTCTACTCGCTCCCTCCGGGGGGAGACCGCTCAAGGGGACCTGCGGGAATCTGGGGGTAGGAGAGACAAGGCGAGAGAAAAGGAGATGGAAGAAGGAGCGGCAGAGACGAGAGAGGGGAGAAAAACTGCTGCTGCTCGGCCCTCCACCAGCTGGGTGATCTCCTCCGAAGTGCCTGGCGGTGGCACTGGACGGCCCTCAGCGGACGGCACGACACTCCTCCGCCGCGCGGTGGACGGAGACGGCTCCTCCGGTTTTGGGCAGCCGGCAAGAGTCCCCCGTTCCCTGCTCCTCCGGATACTTTCACGCTCGTTCCCACATTCCTCGGCCCCGCCCCACTCGTCACATATAAGTATTCATAACTTAAGTTCAATTCCAGGCTGTGGCTGGTCTACTCAAGGACATTCACACAGTTGTCTTGCTCTGTGCTTAGGGTTATTGTCCTCTTGGAAGGTGAACCTTCTTCCCAGTCTGAAGAAGGTTAGGGCTATCTCATTAAGGCTATCTCAATATTTTGGTGCACTGAGCTTTTCTTCTACACTGACGATTCCCTCAGTCCCTGGCACTTAAAAACAGCCTACACCATGAGGCTGCTACCAGCACACTTTACTTTTGGGATGGTACTCTGCAGGTTATGAACAGTGCCTGGTTTCTTTCAAACATGATGCTTGGAATTGAGGGTCATCAGAATTTATCTTCCCCAGATGTGTGGCTTGAAGCAAACCTGTTTCTACTGCAGCTCTTTTCACCTGAGGGCTTGGTTTTTGTTCTGATATGCATATACATATGATATTCAGCTATTAGCTTTTCTAAAATTCTATTAAGATTTGTGCTTTTCCAAATTATACCCATTTAATTACATTTTCCACAGGTTAACTTCACTTGAAGTGTTGTAACATCTAAAAGCAATAAGAATGCTCCTGAGCTAAATTTCAACTGTCCCGTATAAGGATATGAATACTTATGCAATGGAATTATTTAAGTTATTTATTTTAAATATATTTGCAAAGATGTTCAAATCCTGTTTTTGCTTTGCTTTTATGGTGAATGGAGTGTAGAATGATGTGGGTAAAAAAGTAATTTAAACCAATTTAACACAAGGCAGCAACATAAAATATTTTGAAAAAAATTAAGGTGTATGAATACTTTCTCAAGGTACTATTTTTTAATTGTTAATTGTTGTTAAATTGTTAATTGTTAAAATTTTTAGATTGTTAAAATAGATCTCTAGATCTCTAGAAAAATATACAAACAGACTAAAGGCTATAATTAAAGCTACAGGTGGTTCAACAAAATACTGGCACATGGGGGTGATCCTCTCTCTAACTCAATAAATCAGTTTTTTTATGACAAGTTGGTGTTATATATTTCACTTGGATGTTAAGAAGTTGCACAGAAGTTGTAAATACAGCTGGATAAAACAAAAACTGTGCCATCTTCATTTCAGGCTGCAAAGCAACAAAATGTTATTATTTTAAAGGGAGCTAATTCTTTTTCAGTACCCAATGTATGCATGCGTTCTATAATACAATTTCTTACACAGTTCTCTGGAATACTTGATTCTTATTTGTTAGTTGTGACATTCAAAGGTTATTTCTAAAATAATAATCTTCCTCATTAGCAATTCCAAATAACACACCACTCACTATTTTAGGCCAGCGCTTTTTTCACTTCTTTACACTGTCAACGTCTTTACATTTTGTCACATATTACACTGCCCCACCCTATGGTTTAATTCAAATGCAGCTGCCTGCTATCTTTGTTGTGTATCTTTGTTTTGTACATTGTAATGGATTTAAGCAAATAAACAGGTAAGATTTTAAAATGTTTTTCCCCCTCAAGTTACATTGTATGTCCTCATCTTTATTTATGTGACAAAAAGCTGTGTAAATAGATATATGACTGTGCATTGTGCCTTGAATGTCAGTCTCATTTAGGCATAAAGCTGTTTGTTAGGAACTGTTTATCTGAACTATTTTGTAATATTGAACCACCTAAATTTTCACTATATTACTTTAGTTATTTAATATGTCTCAAATATATAGTAATATACAGTAATATACAAAAGTATATTGGATATATTTTAGAGAAATCAATGTGCTGCTTGTATAGCAGTATAAATTTACTGTTATCTGAAAATAACTTAACATACAGCCGTTATTGTACATACAGAGGTTTTCCAAGATGGGTTCCACTTGGAAAAGGCCTCACAAGGGTTGATCAAAGAAGTCGAGTGCAGAAGCTGGCATCAAAAAACAGTTGCATGAGTGCTGCCGGCATGGCTTTAGAGGTTGCAGAAGTGGAAGGTCAGCTTGTCTCTTGCTTCTTTTTAAGATGACTCACAAGAAATTCCGCAGTTTGCAGAGGACAACCTGTCCAAGAGCATGAATTACTGGAACCATGTCCTGTGGTCTGATGAGTTTAAGATAAAGTTGTTTGGCTCAGATGGTGTCCAGCATGTGTGATGACATTCTGAAGCAAAACATAATGTCCTCTCTTTAGAAACTGGGCAAATGGCAGTTTTGAAGACCCCATACACTGCCAAGATGACAACTGCCTTGCTGAGGAAGCTGAAGGTTGACGGTGATGGCGTGGCCAAGTACAGGTGCTGGTCATATGATTAGAATATCTTTAAAAAGTTGATATATTACACTAATTCCATTCAAAAAGTGAAACTTGTATATTATATTCATTCATTACACACAGACTGATATATTTCAAATGTTTATTTCTTTAAATTTTGATGATTATAAACAGTATCTCAGAAAATTAGAATATTGTGAAAAGATTCAATATTGAAGACACCTGGTGCCACACTCTAATCAGCTAATTAACTCAAAACACCTGCAAAGCCTTTAAATGCTCTCTCAGTCTAGTTCTGTAGGCTACACAATCATGGGGAAGACTGCTGACTTGATAGTTGTCCAAAACACGACCACTGACACCTTGCACAAAGGAGGACAAGACACAAAAGATCATTGCAAAAGAGGCTGGTTGTTCACAGAGCTCTGTATCCAAGCACATTCGTAAAGAGACAAAGGGAAGGAAAAGATGTGGTAGAAATAAGTTTACAAGCAATAGGGATAACCACACCCTATATAAGATTGTGAAACATAACCTATTCAAAAATGTGGGGGAGATTCACAAAGAGTGGACTGCAGCAGGAGTCAGTGCTTCAAGAACCACTACACACAGACGTATACAAGACATGGATTTCAACTGTCGTATTCCTTGTGTCAAGCCACTCTTGAACAACAGACAGCATCAGAAGCGTCTCGCTTCAAAAAGGACTGGACTGCTGCTGAGTGGTCCAAAGTTATGTTCTCTGATGAAAGTAAATTTTGCATTTCCTTTGGAAATCAGGGTCCTGGAGTCTGGAGGAAGAGAGGAGAGGCACACAATCCACGTTGCTTGAGGTCCAGTGTAAAGTTTCCACCGTCAGTGATGGTTTGGGGTGCCATGTCATCTGCTGGTTTTGGTCCACTGTGTTTTCTGAGGTCCAAGGTCAACGCAGCCATATATCAGGAAGTTTTAGAGCACTTCATGCTTCCTGCTGCTGACCAACTTTATGGAGATGCAGATTTCATTTTCCAACAGGACTGCACACAGTGTCAAAGCTACCAGTACCTGGTTTAAGGACCATGGTATCCTGGTTCTCAATTGACCAGCAAACTCACCTGACCTTAACCCCATAGAAAATCTATGGGGTATTGTGAAGAGGAAGATGCGATATGCCAGACCCAACAATGCAGAGCTGCAACAAGAGCTGAAGGCCACTATCAGATCAACCTGGGCTCTCATAACACCTGAGCAGTGCCACAGACTGATCGACTGCTGCAGTAATTCAGGCCAAAGGAGCCCCGACTAAGTATTGAGTGCCGTACATGCTCATACTTTCCTTGTTCATACTTTTCAGTTGGCCAAGATTTCTAAAAATCCTTTCTTTGTATTGGTCTTAAGTAATAAACAAATTTTCTGAGATATTGAATTTGGGATTTTCCTTAGTTGTTACTTATAATCATCAAAATTAAAATAAATAAACATTTGAAATATATCAGTCTGTGTGTAATGAATGAATATACAAGTTTCACTTTTTGAATGGAATTTGTGAAATAAATCAACTTTTTGATGATATTCTAATTATATGACCAGCACCTGTTTGTCTCCAGACCTGAACCCTATTGAGAGGAAGGTGGAGAAGCGCCATGTGTCTAACATCCAGCAGCTCTGTGATGTCATTGTGGAAGAGTGGAAGAGGATCCCAGCAACAACCTGTGCAGCTCTGGTGAATATATATAATATTTGATGGTAAGTCTGAGACAGCCTTCTGAAACACTTACTGGCATAGTATATCTAGTACAGATGTTTATTCCCTGCTATGTGTCAGACATTTGCATGAGTGTTTCATGCTCCGGCTCTGACAATACTGCTGCTCTGAAGTATGAGGAAGTGAACTTTTAACATAAACAAAATTCTTATTACATAAAAGTGTCAAGTACAGATAGTGAAATAATATTTAACCTGATAGATATCTTAGCCACATGTTTGCAATATATGCTGAATCTGATGCCTGTTTATTTTTCTTGTCCTTTTTTGTCCAGACAGAGATTCTTAAGTAAGTTGAGCTGCATGACGTGTTTGGTGTGGGCTGACAATGTCATTTAATTTTCCAATGAAAAGTTTGGTGTGGGTGTGTGTGATGCGGTAATGTAGGTGTATGTGCCAGGGCTTCATTAACTTTCTTTTTTACTTCATTACATGACATAATAGCATTTTAGAATATCACTACGAAATGTAACTTATTTTTTGTAAATGACTAGACAAAATTAATGGGGAAAACAGTGATTCAGTGACGATGTCTGGAAGTATCATCACTTTTGTTATTGGATATGAAAATTTGTGGATTAGTGGTGCAACTACCAGGCTGCTGTGAAAGTGATAGAGCTGTTTAGCCACACCTCATCAAAAGACAATGTAATTTCTCTCAAGTTAGCTGTGACTATGGCCCAGTACCTAAAACTTTTTCAAAGAAACTGTAATTTCACTTGCAATTATTTCAGTCTTATTTTTTTTATTATTGTTTTCAGTGGTGAATTTCGAAGTGGGACTACATGGTATTTGTGTTGGAGCAGGGTTTAATCCAGGAATTTTTAGAGGTCCCGTTCTTCGTGATCCCATGTTTCAAACTTTAGTTAGTGTGTAATGTTGTTGTTAGATCTGTAAAGTTCTAAAGCTCTAAGTTCAATGCCAAGCGAGATATTTTATTTAACAGAATTCGCCTACAACGAATGACCAGTTTGGACTACATCCCTCTAGTTCCTGCAGTAATGACATCATAAAAGGGGGCATGGTCTAGTTGCGCTCGCACGGAGAAGGAGGAAGAGTTGCGTTTGAAGAGTGCTTTTGTCGCTATTTCTCGAAACGCTATTATTTTCATCTCGGATTCCAATCACCTTTGTTTGAGCTTCCCAGGGACGCTGTACTTATAGAGATCAATGGCTACAATTTATTTTTAACTCGGTTCCCGAAAATTATAATCCACATGTAAAACTATGTGCTGCACATTTTGCTGAGGACAGCGAGCTTCCTCAATCTCAATCAGTTTAATGCCGGATTTGCTCAAAGATTATTCTTGAAAGATGGAGCGGTTCCCTCTTTGTCTGGAGAAGGCGCTGTTTATGGACCACAATTCGAGTCAATCCCCTTCTCCACCCCTCCTTCTCTTCAAATCTGTGAAAATGATGTGCGCCAGATCTTCAGGAAGAACAAAAGAAGAAAAGCACCAGGCCCAGATGGCATTACTCCAGCCTGTCTGAAAACCTGTGCTGACAAGCTGGCTCCCATCTTTTCTCAGATCTTCAACAGATCTCTGGAGTTGTGTGAAGTGCCTTCCTGCTTCAAACGCTCCACCATCATCCAGGTTCCAAAGAATCCCAAGATAGCAGGACTTAACGACTATAGACCTGATGGCTCTGATGTCTGTCATCATGAAGTCGTTTGAAAAACTGGATCTGGCTTATCTGAAGGACATCACTGGACCTTTACTGGACCCCCTGCAGTTTGCTTACTGAGCAAACAGGTCCATGGGCGATGCAATCAACATGGGATTGCACTTCATCCTGCAACATCTGGACAAAACAGGAACTTATGTGAGAATCCTATTTGTGGACTTTAGTTCGGCTTTCAACACCATCATCCCAACAGCCCTTCAGACCAAACTGACCCAGCTCTCTGTTCCTAGCTCTATCTGTCAGTGGATCACCAGCTTTCTGACAGACAGGCAACAGTTAGTGAGACTGGAGAAATTAATGTCAAACAGCTGCACCACCAACACTGGTAACCCTCAGGGATGTGTTCTCTCCCCACTGCTCTTCTCGCTGTACACCAATGACTGCACCTCTAAAGACCCCTCTGTCAAGCTCCTGAAGTTTGCAGACGACACTACAGTCATCGGCCTCATCCAGGATGGTGATGAGTCTGCTTACAGACAAGAGGTTGAGCAACTGGCTGTCTGGTGCAGTCTTAACAACCTGGAGCTGAACACTCTCAAAACAGTGGAGATGATCGTGGACTTCAGAAGAAACCCCCCATGCACTCCCCCAACTCACCATCATGAACAGCACTGTTGCTGCAGTGGAGTCATTCAGATTCCTGGGAACCATCATCTCTCAGGAGCTGAAGTGGGACAATAACATTGACTCCATTGTGAAAAAGGCCCAACAAAGGTTGTACTTCCTGCGCCAGCTGAGGGAGTTTAACTTGCCACAGGAGTTGCTGAAACAGTTCTCCTCACCCATCATTGAGTCTGTCCTGTGTACTTTAGTAACTGTCGGGTTTGGCTGAGTTTGCCATCTGGCCGGTGCTTCAGGGCAGCAAATACCAGGATAGTCAGGCACAAGAACAGTTTCTTCCCCCAGGCAATCTACCTCATGAACAGTAAAATTTTCCCCACTTATGCAATAAAAATGTGCAATATCCTTGTATTCATTTGTTACCCCTCCATCCTAGTACCTCCCTGCATTTTACTCAATCCTATTCCATTTTCATTTATAGCACAATTGTTTATAAACTTATTTATTTGCAAATTAATCTTTTTTTTTTTTTTGTCCGTGTGTTGTTGTCTCTGTTTACTGGAAGCTTATGTCACTAAAACAAATTCTCTGTATGCGCAAGCATACTTGGCGATAATGATCTTTCTAATTCTGATTCTAAATATTTTTTTTGTTAAATACATCTGAAACTGCATACTTCAGTGTCCCCCAGTAAATCTTTGCCATTTTAACCATGTGAATATACAATTTAACAGTAATTAAATACAGAATTTGCCTCAAAGCCTGATTACAAGTCAGAATTGATTTATAAAAATTTATGGATTGATCATAGAATTCAAAGTGGTCATCTATGCGGCAAAGCCACAGGAAGTGTTCGAGCAGCCACATTGCTATTCCTTCCTGACAGAGGGTGACATTGACTCAAAACCTTGAACTAAAAACAACCGAATTTCAGTTTATTAGTTGCATGGGATTAGTTTTTAGGATGTGTATATGTAGATGAATTGTTACATCAGATATTATCTGTAATGTTTATGAGTATTTCAGGCAGGATACAGGTGCATCTCAAAAAATGTGAATTTCATGGAAAAGTTCTTTATTTTTTATAATTTCATTTTATTATAAAATAATTAAATAGCAAACTTTCTTATATTTTAGATTCATTGCACACAAACTGAAATATTTCAAGAGTTTTTTGTTTGAATTCTGATGGTTATGAATCAAAAGTCAGTATCTAAATTTCTTTTTTATTTTTTTATTTTTTTTATTTCTTTTAGATCAATCAAACATTTTTTTTACAAAACAGAAATGTTCAAGATCTCCAAAGCAGGTTTATTTATGCACTCAATACATGGGTTTGGGCTCCTTTAGCATGAATCACTGCTTCACTGCGCCGTGGCATGGAGGCAATCAGTCTTTGGCACTGCTGAGGCGTTATTGAAGCCCAGGTTGCTTTGATAGCGGCCTCCGGCTCCTCTGTATTGTTTGCCAGATGTTACTTATCTTCCTCTTCACAATACACCATAGATTCTCTGTGATGTTCAGGTCAGGTGAGTTGGCTGGCCAATCAAGCACAGTAATAGCTTACATTTATCTGCTTAAACCACAGCATCTCATTTATTAACATCAAAGCAGAATCCAGGGCCGTACTTAGCTGATGTGAGGTGCTGGTCTCTGTGCATGAATGCACGTTCATGAAACTCTTGTAGCAAAGCATTTCAGTCTAACTCAACCAGGAAAAGCACACAAGTTGTGAACAATCAAGATGAATAAAAACACAAAATAAAATGCAATCTATGTGCTTTTTTATCTGAGGTAAATATATCTTGCTCATTGCAACAGGAAGTTATCAGGTCATCATGTCTCAGCTGTCATCTGGACTGTCATGACAACCTAAGCTCCAGTCCAGAGTCAGTGAAGAAAGTACACAGATACTTTTTGGGGGATTTCCATGCTTAGTTTTTATGTAACATTTTTATTAATCTTGATTTTTTTCAAAACTTGTGTGCAATTCAGAGTGAACTGAACTAATAGTGTGTCATTAAGACACAGTCATGCACAAAGACCAACCATCTAGTCAGGATGTTTGTTAAATAATATTAAAAAGTTTCAGTATGTTTCTCACCAAACCTTATTGTATACCCGCAGAACACTTGAAATGACATGATACATAAGTACTCTCTATTATACTTTTGCTTCTATTTTAAAAGCTTGATGTTATTCTCCATTATATGGACAAGCACATTCGGGACATTTTAATTAAATCTCATTTTGTTGACTGACAAAGAAATATATGACATAAGACAAATTCAAGAGTAAAAAAAAAACTTAAATTTGAACTATCCATTTAAGGAAAAGCATTTAACTCACTGTAAATGTATATTTTTTGTTGTAAAAAGAAAGTCGGTCTTACTGGAAAATGGGTCGCATTCCTGAATTCCATGGTGATTTCATTGTGCTGAGGCAGTGTTCCGTCGATCAAAATGAGTGCGCATAAATGGCACAGCACATAAATAAATGACAGTACACGCATACCAAAAATCATATGTGATCTGTAGTTCATGCTACCCATGTGTCATATTCCAAGTCTTGTGAGGGCACAAATTCATTTTGAATGGTGAACAATTTGACTCGCTCAGTATAGAGATTTTGAGTATATTGATAATTATTTTCAAATATATACAAATGAATATAAATGAATATTTACACTTATATTACATTACATTTATTCATATAGCAGACACTTTTATTCAAAGTGACTTACAGATGAAGACAGTGGAAGCAATCAAAAACAACAAAAAGAGCAATGATATATAAGTGCTATAACAAGTCTCAGTTAGGTTAACAGTACACATAGCATGGGAATTTAGATAATATAATACATAAAAAGAAAACAGATAGAATAAAAAAAAGAATAGAGCAAGCTACATACACACATATATATAATTGCATAATAAATGAAAAGAAAAAAATAGAATACAAAAAGATTAGGAAGGTAGTTAGATTTTTTAAGAATAGAATTAGAATATTGAGTGATAAAGTTAGAGGGTCAAATAAAGATGGAAGAGATGTGTTTTAAGCCGATTCTTGAAGATGAAGTGACTTTGTGCTTCTTTGGGATGGCACAAACAAGCGACTTTCACTTGCAGAATTCAAGCTTCTAGAGGGCACTTAAGTCTGAAGTAACAAATTTAGGTAAATGGGTGCAGAGCCAGTGGTAGTTTTGTAGGCAAACATCAATGCCTAGAATTTTATGCGAGCAGCTATTGGAAGCTAGTGCAAATTGATAAACAGAGGTGTGACGTGGATTCCTTTTGGTTCATTAAGAATTAATCTTGCTGCCGCGTTCTGAATTAATTGTAAAGGTTTGATAGAATTGGCTGGAAGACCTGCCAAGAGGGCATTGCAATAGTCCAGCCTGGACAGAACAAGAGCTTGAACAAGGAGTTGTGCAGCATGTTCCGAAAGAAAGGGCTTGATCTTCTTGATGTTGAATAAAGCAAATTTGCAGGATTGGACAGTTTTACCAATGTGGTCTTAGAAAGTCAGCTGATCATCAATCATAACTCCAAGGCTTCTAGCTGTTTTGAAGGAGTTATGGTTGAAGTGACTAACTTGATGGTGAAATTGTGATGGAATGATGGGTTTGCTGGAATCACAAGCAGTTCTGTCTTGGCAAGGTTGAGTTGAAGATGATGGTCAATAATCCAGGAAGAAATGTCTGTTAGACAAGCTGAGATGCGAATAGCTACCGTAGGATCATCAGGATGTAATGAGAGGTAGAGTTGAGTGTCATCAGCATAGCAGTGGTATGAAAAGCCATGTTTCTGAATGACAGAACCTAATGATGCCATGTAGACAGAGAAGAGAAGAGGTCCAAGAACTGAGCCCTGAGGCACCCCAGTAGTTGAGACTTGGAAACTTCACCTCTCCAAGATACTTTGAAGGACCTATCTGATAGGTAAGACTCAAACCATTGAAGTGTGGTTCCTGAGATGCCATTTGCCAGTAGGGTTGATAGGAGGATCTGGTGATTAACCGTGTCAAAAGCAGAGGACAGATCAAGCAGGATAAGTACTGAAAATATATGAATATATGAAATATGACACAAACACACACACACACACACACACACACACATATATATACGAGAGAGGACCAGGCCTGGGCTTTTAGTTGTGTGACAAAAATAAACACAAAAATAAACACAAAACAGCGCACCAGCCCCTCACGGACGACTGGTGCGCTCAAATAAAAAGCAAAACATAAAATATAGCCCAGGCCTGGTCCTCTGTCGTCCTTCACTATCGTCGCTCCAGTTTTATATCCTTCCATCTCCTACGTGGGACTCGAGACCGGCGGTGGGGCGCAGGTGTCGCTTATTCCCAATCATTCTGCCGGCCTCACTCCTTGTTCCCACGTCCCTCGGCCCCGCCCCACTTGCCACAATATGTCTGTGAAAAATATTTCAGATAGGTCAGGCGCGTGCACACGAGCAAATTTCCGGGGTGTGACTAATAACACTCAACAGTGTTAATAAAGGTAGCTCTGCGTATTTACACTGCCAAGGTTCTGTTAACTTTACAGTAGTAAGTGTTAATCCTCTAAAATTCAACACCACAACCTTAACACTTTACTCTTAAAGTACCCAACACTAGGATTTCAACACTGGATATTTTGCTGTGCATGGTCATCAAACTACTTGGAAGTGGTTTTGGCACTGTGGGTGCTATAGTCCTGCTGCAAAATGATACCAGCATCTCCATAAAGCTTGTCAGCAGATGGAAGCATAAAGTGCTCCAAAATCTCCTGGTTGATGGCTGCACTTTGGACTTGAGAAAACACAATGGAGCCACACCAGCAGACGTCACAGCACCCAAATCATCACTGACAGAAACTTCACACTGGACTTTGGATTCTTTCCTCTCCAGTATTCTTCCAGACTCCAGACCTTGATTTCCAAATTAAATGCTAAAATTACTTAAATCTGAAAAGAGGACTTTGGACCACTGAGTCCAGTTCTTTTTCTCCTTACCCCAGGTAAAATGCTTTTGACATTATTACTGACTCCGACTTTAGTCCACTCCTTGTGAAGCTCTTCCAAGTGAATCAGCTTTTCCTGACAATCTTTCCAAGGCTGTGGTCATCATTGTTGCTTGTGCACCTTTTCCTACCACACTTTTTCCTTCCAGTCAACTTTCTATTAATATATTTTGATACAGCATTCTGTGAACAGCCAGACCTTTAAGCAATGACCTTCTGTGGAGGGTGTTAATAATTGTCTTCGTGACAACTGTCAAGTCAGTAGTTTTTCCAATAATTTTGGTTGCATGTTCTAAACTAGCCCAAGAGGTACCCAGTATTTATACTCAAAATTAATCAAACTAATCAAGCTCAAAATGGAATATAATTTTTTTTGGAAATACTGACTTTTTAACTTTTCCAAACTGTAAGTTGTAACCATCAGAATTCAAACAAAAAAATCTTGAAATATTTCAATTACAAAAAAATAAAGACCTTTTCCATGATATTACATTTTTTTAGATGCACCTGTAATTGTTAAGGTAGGTGTGTCTGCCATCTGCTGCAAACTGACTCAGGCAATTGACTGAATATAAAATGTTTCTTTTAATGCAAATACTGGATTGTAAAAAGAGTTTACGTCTTCATGGAACTCCTAATTACAACTTGTAAAATAGGAATTTCCTGAAAGATATGGCTAGTAGGCTACCACATTTTGACTGCTTCAGTTTTCCAAGTTGCCACAAATACGTTGTTCTGTTTCCAGTGGTAAAAACAGCCAGGATTTAAGTTCTCTACGAAATTGGTCAACCTTTGTGTTGGTTTGTGTTTTAATATGTATTAACTCATTATTTCAGTTTTTTAAACTATGGTATTGATTTATTGTTGTTAGTTGACGCAAGATAGCCTGTTTGTGAAATATGGATTTTGCATTTGCCAAGTTTTGCATTGCTTACTGTATTACAAAATGTGTCTCGTACCAATTATTTTGTACAAAGTACGTTCATTAAAATGCTTTCATTACCATATAACATGCTTGTCATGTTTTTTCTATGGGTATATTTTCTTGTGTTACCGTAAAAAGAAAGAAAGAAAGAAAGAAAGAAAGAAAGAAAGAAAGAAAGAAAGAAAGAAAGAAAGAAAGAAAGAGAAAGAAGCAGCAGCTAAGAGGTCACCACTAGGGACAATGACCAAGTAATCACCTGATTCTTGACCGGATTCTCACCGGATGTATGTTATTACAGGTGTCTTTGTTCATTGCCACTATATTACTAGCTTCCTTCAAGCTCCATTCTAATGCCAAGTGTAAGAATGAAAGATTTTAAATATAGGCTTAGGAGGAAGTCGAAAACGATGTGCAGTGGAGTTTCTAAATGTGGATGACATAGCAAATATGTTGTGCTCCTTCCTTTGGACAGCACTGAGTCATGATGTGTCACTAACCAGTTTATGTTGACTAGTTGGCAAAGTACAAACTACTCACAGCTTCTTTCAATGGTAAAGTTTGAAATATCGTTAAATGTCACTATATGACGTCATATTCATGACGTCGTCGAGACATATTGCCTTTTATTCGTTTGCCTCTCTGTGCTCACATACTGTATTTTATTTCACCCAAACTCACAATAAAACTGTTTTCATTTATATATGAAAAATATGAAATACAGACTGAAATGTGGCCCTTTAAGACTACATTCAGCGTTCCCTTCCAAGATGTTAATCTGCATAAAAATCCTTATTTCTAATCGAGCCGACGTCTGATGAAATCAAATACACATCACATAAGCAAAGATACATTTAACATGTAAAATTAGAGAAGCAACATAATTTAACTGAAATTGCTCCTCCTCTCTGCCGCTTGCTAAGAGAGAGAGAGAGAGAGAGAGAGAGAGAGAGAGAGAGAGAGGTATGCGCGTGCTTTGAAAGAAAGAACTCTCGCCAGTGCGGCAGTAGTAGCTACCAGCGAGTCGCTAATTTTGTCCAAAAAGGCGCTATATTTGTCGCTTGTTTTTTTAAAAAAAGTCGCTAAAGTTGGCAAAACGTAAACTCTATATAACCCGATATGAAATGTGTGAGTAGAAAAACATGCGGCCACTCACGCGGATGGATGTCTAACAGAGGAGAGCGAGAGGAAAAGCCCCTCCTACCAGTTCAATGGTAAAGCTTTTTTGTGATCTTTAAATCATGAGCAAGTGGAAATTCTCAACTTATTGCGCGTTTGCTTCGAACCAGGACCACTACATTCAAAACAGTAAGAGAATATTTTTTACCTGTCACTATTTATCAGTACGAATCATATAGATAATTGTTTCTATGCTACATCTACAAACATTTGTGGATTTTAGAAGTTGACTGAGACTTTTGTTTTACTTCACTGTTCACTGCGGACAGAGCTGAATGAATTGATGAAGGAATTACACTTTTAATTATTAACATTAATAATAATAATTGTATATATATCTGTAGAGGGCATTATAATTAAGCGAATTTCTCTAAGACCATACATGCCACAGTTATAAGGATGTTCTGGATGTTTTTAAGTTCTGCATGCCCTGTACAGAGCACATTAAGTGCTTTCTCAGAGATATCAAATGTTTGGAGGTTTGATAATAAACACTCCCTCTCCTTGGGTCTTTAAATATGACTGATATCGACAGAATGATTACATTTAGCACTTTTAAGGAAATATGGTAATGTTTTGTAATAATCTTTTAAATCTGACTTATTTTCAAATTGTTTGTCATATATAAATATCTCAGAAAAATGTTATGGGGTTTCAATCCGGATTATGACTTTTGTTACGAAACGGGGTATAATTTTCATATTTGTCTTCTGAAGAGGACACCAGGACAAACATCGTGTTAATCAGGCATTTTGGGGAGACACAACAAGTCAATAGGAACATAATTATAGATGAATATTCCTATGAAATATGAGATATTCTTATGAAAATGTTGCCAAGTTATTACTCCCAGTATTATACTTCTTTTTTCATTATGAGTATGTCACCCGAAAACAGTAATATGCAAACCAGATGCAATATATAGATACATTGTATGGGAATACCAACTTTATGGAAATTTTATGCACATATTCCATGAAGTATAGGGTAGTAAATCAAATCATTCATCTTTCATAACGTAGTTGAGAGTTTTTACAAAGTATGGTTTAATATCCTGAAACCTAAAAACTAACAAAAAAATTGTTTCATGTCTATTTTATTTATTTATTTAGTCGCGGCGTCCTCTACAATTAAATAAAATAAAATATGAATACACATATTTTGTTCAAAATGTTTTTTTTTCTCCATTTGTTTTTTTTTATGCTCCAACCAATGTAATGACATAAAAGAGAAAAACAATAAAATAAATAAAAAATAAAGATCACAAACTTTTTTTTTTGGTTCTCATGAGGCTATTTTATTATACAGAGATGGGCACTCCAGAGACTCGGACTCGACCTGAAATGACTCCAGACTCCAGACTCCAGAAAATGACTTGTACATATTTTAGATCACATAACAAGCGCTCGGGGTCATTTAAATATATTATATTATATATATATTTAGCTCTATAGAGGCTACTATAGTATTGTTTATCTAAAGCTAAACGCGCAAGCCCTTTCAGCTCCGTGCGCTTTCTCTCTCTCGGGACGCGGCCCGGTGCGGATGACGCGGTTATTTTAACATCACCAGAAACACGGAGAGCTGCAAAATTACAGATTTCTTTCACTAAAACACGGCAGAAAAAAACTATGCTGAATTTAATTTGATTGAATACCCCTGACTTCAAAAATAAAGAATTTATTTGTATGGATTTGTAATATATTTTCTTATGTGTCATGGTAGATAGGACTTTTATTAAAGAATTTGATTACAGAAAAACTGTTTTGAAAGTGATAATGGATTAAAGCATATAACAGGCTGTATGTAGCCTACATTAACCTTACATCTTAGCACTTCTTTAAATAATATATAATATATTTTGTCTATAGCCTATAAAACAGTTTTGTATGACGATTTCTATACATGAGGATTCTGAATTGGATTTTTTTTGGCAAGCTATTAAAGCACTTGAGACTTGACTCTGACTCATGACCAAAGACCCAAGACTTGACTCAGACTCTAACTTAATGACTCGTAAACACCTCTGTTATTATATAAAATATTATATTTGTATTATATTATTTAATAATGATTTTTCTTAGTTGTAATTTTTTTTTATTTCTTGCCCAGGAAGAAATGTTGGCTGCTACCCGAAGACTTCCAAGGTTTTTGCTAATATTCAGTTTAGTACTGAACTGCACTATAGGTGCTGACACTGGCTGCGATGACTGGACTCTTAATGGAAGTGATGTCTGCTGCAAGAAATGCAAGCCAGGTACAGAGACATTACCTGACTGCAATGTACTGTTATGTAACCTAACAAGATAAATGCAACATTTATGAAGGTACGATTTCACGATTTACCACTTTCAAAATAATTGATTGGAATATCGAAATGCCAAACAGCAGATTACATGTGAGTGACCAAGTGAAGTTTCAGATCATTTTGAAAGTGTCATGAAAAAGGATGTGGTTTAGCACTCGAAGGGAAATCCTTGATGGGTTCTGTCATTGCATACAGATGATTAGATCATCCTTAGAGAATCTGAAAGGTTGTCCTGGAAATCTTACTGTAAATAAGGAGTTCTGTAAAGCTTGCTTTAAAGGTCCAGTTTCAAACATTCACAAAACATACAGTGGAACTAAAATTTTAATATTATCAGATGAAAAGATTTAACTTTTGTTTGTTTTATATTTTTCCAAATCCTAAAACATTTTTTATTGCTGGGTTTTTAATGAGATGGGGAAAAAATCCCCTCGCTGACTTTTGGACATGCTTTTGTGATCAGAGTGCTGAAGTCATGAATGTGAAAGTGAAAGTGAAGTGACATGTGGCCAAGTATGGTGACCCATACTCAGAATTTGTGTTCTTTAACCCCTCCATGAGTTTATAAGAATCACATGGGTATGAGTTTCATTGGCCATGCTAAAAGTAGCTGCTTTGTGGTTACAGGGAACCGCTTGGTGGAGAGATGTGGAAGAGACCCAGAACATCTTTGTACCCCCTGTGAACCTGACACTTACACAACCAGTCATGAATACTACTGTTTGAGATGTACCCAGTGCATAGGTATGATCCAGTTTTACATCCTCAATGCCATTTTAGTTAAGCAAATGAAAATTTAAGGTTAGGATATAAATTATTTTATTGATCTGCATCATCATGAGCTTTGACACTGTATGTGCTTCATACTGAGTACATAATGCATACATAACGTCATACTGACTGAGCTTTAATATTTCTGTTACACGTTTGCAGGTAAACAGTTTACGCTTAAACAGTGCACTATCAGCAGCGATACCGTCTGTGGATGCAAGGCCGGATATCGGTGTGGAAATGACAAATGTTCTTTCTGTGTTACGGAATGCAAGGAGGGAGAGGAGCCAACCGAAGAACGTAAGAATTTAATCAAACTCCTTTTCTTGTCCATCTCTGATTTAATAAGTCCTCAGGCTGTTTAATAGCAAATTACTTGCTGTTTCGCTGTATTATTTTCAATTAAATTCTGTGGTTTAATGTTTGCAGGATCTTGCAGAAAATGTCCAGAGGGAAAATTCAACGATAAGATCCACAGTGTGTGCAAAGAATGGACAAAAAAAGAAAAGTAGAGTTTCTTTTATTTATTTACTTTTATGTATTTTCTCAGAAATGCATTTGTCATAAATGTCATTCCAACTTTCGTCTTAATTCTCTAGTTGTCCTGATGGACAGACTTTGGTCAAAGGAAATGTTACCAGCGACAGTATGTGCACACATTTAGAAGGTAAGAAGTAAATACAGGAGAAGAACATAACTTTGATGGCAAGCAACATACTGCTGCATAATCTAATGTTTTTGTCTACAGTTTTTGTTACAGAACCTAAACCTAACCAAAAAACTGATTTGATGGATAAGAAAGGTAAATGAGAATATCTAGTAAAAAAAAAAAAATAATAAAGAACATAGCTTCATGTGCTCAAGTTAACTGGACTGCATAGCTTTCAATATGAATGTCAAATTCTAACCTCAAGGATAATTTTGTTTCTTCTAGAACCAAGAAAATGGCTTCCAGTTTACATTGCTGTAGGGATGGCAGGGTTTGCTGTCCTTTGTATCATAGTATCAGTGGTTGCATATGTAAAGGCACAAAACAAAACAGAGAAGCGAAAAACAGATACCCCTGACCAAGGTACTATTTAAACCTGTGTGTCCATTTTGTCTTTCTTATATGCCGTTCTTAGAATAAAACTACCTGTCACGTAGGGTTGCCACCTTCAGCGAGGCAAAATAAGGGACACCCATTCACCCTTCCCCAACAAAAAAAAAAAAAAAGGAAAAAGAAAAAGGACCCAAATAATAAGTGAGGAACTCACAGCTCAACAATAAACCACAAGAAAACATGCTCCTGTATGTAAACTTGTCACAGAATACATTATTATTGTTATTTTTAATTGTATTATTTTACTTATAATTATTATTTATTATTAGTCTTAGCCAGTTCTGCAGCTGTAACCTGTGATGAATTGCTTCTTCTTCTTTTTTTATTATTAATCTGCTTAAATTAGGACTACATCATTATGTAATTATTTATTCCATTTTTTTCTAAATAATTTAGCACTTAAATGCCATTAAATGGCAAATTGTATATGATAAATATGATGATTTATTATTTATGACCAATATAAATGTTCAAATGAATAAATAGGGACTAACATTAATTCTAATCTATTAATTCATCTGTCTAAGAATATAATAATTATGTCTACCAAGCTCTGATAATGTATGAAAGATTATATCAACAGACTATCCGAATTTTAATAAAACAATAGGCCGTTACCTTTAGAAGCATGGATTTGTCTGTCACTCTAAAGGCCGGGTGGCAACCCTACTGTCATCATAATGTCTGAATTTACACTATTGCCATTCCTTTCTTTTAGACCCCTCAGAGTCCAGGATAATGGTTGTTGAGCAAGAAGACTGTAGTTTCCGTCATCCTGAGCAGGAACAGGGTGGCAGCTCAGAGTCCATCAATACGCAAGACTCAGAGTCTAAACTCATAGTGTGAGTTCACTAGACAGCCTTGATTTTCTTATCTGACTCTAGCATTGCTTCAAGAACGAGAGGGCACAACCACTGAACATCTACTAAACTGTGAAATACATACTTGACTGGGTGTCTGTCAGCTATTCCAGTTTGTGTAGAAGTGATAAATGGGAACAAAATGGGTAGTTTCACATCAGAGTTTTTAACTTCTGAAGTATAGTGCACCTTAATAACACATAGATGAGAGTTGGTTAATGTAGGTGTGCAGTAGCAGACAACACTTTTATGAGAGTAGGCGTCATCTACTGGCGCTTGAGTCACATTTACAGGTCAAAGCTCTCTTGAAATACCCTGGTGGGCTTCCCCACTTTTCTGTTAAAAACATCATAAAAAAAAATAAGTAAAAGCTCTTTGGACAGAGAACAAAGAGGATAACAGAAGAACAATGAGACCGTTTTAAATGGCATGTTTGCACTTTAACTATTTTTAATTAATAGTTCTTTGTCTGATTGTTTATATACTGTATATATAAATCAGCAGGGAAAGCAGAGTAGTGTTGACTGATCTGGCATAACTAAACATTTTACCTCAAGATTTTTGTGTTTATTTTACTGTTTTGTACATATTAGGATTTAAAAATAAGTAAAATTGTCAACTCAGGCCATTCTAAACCCTGGGTTTACAAAATCATGACTTGTTGCTTTTCATTCATTCACAGTTCAGTGTTAACCTGGGGTTAGGAATTGATTTAGAGAACTAGGTTTCGACTCAGGTTTCACATGATTCATTTGTAAATTCCGGGTTAAAATTCTTATTTGCATATTTGAGTTGTCAATTCCATTGACTGGATAAACTTTAAATTAAAGTCTCGCTCATACACATCAGTTGGGCTTTTGCTATTTATTCCTGACTGTGCCTTCCAGTTTACCTTAAACAGACTTTTTGCTGTAAAATTAAAATAGTCTCTTTGCTCCAGTTAATGTGTTTTCATCAGTGTTTGACAGTTTCCCCTCTCAAACACTAAAATAAAATAGGGCACTGAATATTGGGATAACTGTACAGACCGCATGAGTAATAAATGAGGCAAGTACTATTTAGGTTATAATTGGTGGTTTGTAGGCCGTTATGTTCTACTGTAAACATTGCATCGTTACACACTGTATACATTTTACTCTGCAATATGAGGAAACCGCACAAAAGATGACAACCTGGTGTTAAGGTCAGTAGGGAAAAAACCTATATAATCAAATAGAATGCAATAACGACCCTGTGGCAATATGTATGTTGCACAGCTTGTGCTGTAGGCTATATTGTAAATACATTTGCTGTAAATCAAAACTCCCAGTTTACCCCAGGGGTCACAGAATCCATGCGTTAGGGACTTTCCTGTAGTAAGTTCATGAAGCAGATACTGAGGCCATTAAAAGTTACTGGGGACAAAATCCTCTAAAATTGCCAAAAACATTAAAGATTTGGAGTTTATTTTCAGAGGTTTAATAGTACAAAAGGTAGCGTCTGATGGTTTTACAGAACTAATCAATTCTAAAATTGTTTAGTTGACTTTATATCCTGCTGACTCAGGGAGAGTTTCCTAATGACCTAGTTTGAAAAATATTTACTGCATCTGTTATTAATCTAGAGTTCACCTAGGGATCATGATGGATCTTTTTGGATAATGGCGTCATTTTCCTTCCACATCTAGACTCTAAACACACCATCCCCACATGCCAAGTTAATTCACTCTGCAGCCACAAAAAACCCAACAACCTTATTTGGGTCCAGGGAGGTTTTCTGAGGCCGTTAGGATGAAACAAAACAGCTGGTGGTTGAGCAATGTGACGATGGTACTTGTCTTTAACTTCCACAAAAAGTCAAGCTGTTTAATGTCAGTTTATGCATCACTACTGCATTTATGTAAAACCCTACACCAAGTTTATAAGACAGCTCTCCCTCTTGTAAATAAAAATTAAAAAAATCCCTTCAGTTTCATTTTGTGGGAAGACGAGGTCTCTGTGGAACTTGATGTTCGAGGTGCTTCCCGCAGAGATTTGCATGAATTTGTTGGTATTAGGGAAAGTCTTAACCTCTGCCTACAGTCTAAATTAAATGTAAAAGTAAAAAGTGCTTATTGATGTACATCAAGAAAGATATGATAACATATATTCTTAGCACTCAGCATCAGTACAAAAATACAAGAAAACACATGGAAGTTTAAAAGTTAAAGTTTCCTCCAGTTTGGTAAAACTACTGTAGGGCATTTATCTACAGACTATGCTGATGTACACCGCAAAGAAGGAGCAGTCTCGTAAACCGGTGAATATTCAAATAATATTAAGAATACTAAACCTTTTTTTTTTTTTTTTTTTTTTACAGTGTGAAAGCAGGACTTTATACAAATAAGAGACATTCTTACATACTGAAGGCAACTATTAGAAATTAAAATAGCACTTTGGACAAATTAAGACTAGTTTAGTTCCGGGAATACAGGAATTAAAAAAGAATGCTTGATTAAATATCTTAAGAGATCAAGAGTCATGTAGAAAAACTCCAATGAGGATCACTCAACCATGTGCCAACATCAAAGCGTAGTATCACTTCAGGTTTTCCCAGAAGTCAAAAGTGTAATACCAAGTACCGCTAGTGGGAGCTTTCCCTCTGTGGTGAGACACTAGCCTCTAACCAGAAGGTCAATAAAAATGAAACAAACTAATAGTGCATGGCATGACAAACAGATGTTTAGTAGTAATAGCATTATCTGGATGGAGTGTCCCTGTTTTTTTCAAGTTCAAGTGGATTTGTTGAATAAAAAAGTATCCCTCTTGGAGAAAGCAGAAGACTGGAAAACCCCAAACTCCCAGGACGTGCATGCATTTCTTTAAACTAATTTGGTTATCAATTCATTATTTCAGTTGATTTCACACTTTTATACTGTATGCCCATCATCATTGCTGCTTGCAGTTCTCTTTCTGTTTTGCATTTTCCTTTTTCTCCTTGGGCTTTACTCGTCCCAGTTTGTCACTCTGTCGTTTCGTGGGGGGCACAAATGTAGGTTCTTCCATGGGGCTGTTCAAACCTATTTGTGATGTTTGATTTTGACATAAACCTGTAAATGAACAATTTATATTTATTCCTTGCATAAATATATTAGAAGTTGTTGTGTTATGTAAATAAATCAAACCTCCATTCATTTGTTCTGATTCAGCTGAATACTTTTGAAAGGTGTGGTCCAGCTCTTTAGCAATATATCTGATGGCTTGCTGTTGCCTGTGGTGACACCAAAGGATGTTAAATGATATTACCTGAAAATGAAGCAGTAATTCATAGAGAAAGGAGTGATTTACATTGTCACAAAAATCTGACTAGGGAGTTGATTGTCTGGGATGAAGTCATCAAATGAAGACCTTCGGAATCCAGTCTGTGCCTCTGAATATAAAAACAGCGAAATTCTAAATCAACATTTTTTGGGGAATTTTTTTTGTACATTGAACACATGGTAATGATGGAGCTTGTGAACACAGTTGCTATTGGGATGTGCACTCCAGTTCAACAGCACTAATATCAGAATGACCTGTCCCAAAGAGATGCTTGGACAAGGCAGTTCTGCAGAGGTGACATTTGAAACTTTCAGATGGTTGGAATGTTTGCACAATAATAAAAGATAGTGTCACTCTAAAACTGACTACCTGTCTGTCACATGTTGCTCTCTCATTCTCCCAGTATTCTCGAACAGGTTCCAGCTCACGAGACCTCTGTTTAGCCTTAAGCTCCTGTTTCTGAATGAAACGTGCAATTTCCTGCACCAAAACGACAAATGAATATTCACCCCTATTCATGTGATGGGAAAGCAGCCCTCTCATTTATGCTCTGCTTACCTCATCTTGAGCAACCTGTGCCACTATGAAATCTCCAATAGGACAGTCCCTTCTAAGAGGAGAGGTATCTTGCTGAGTCTATGAAAGAACAAAACAATTCTGCATATTTTCACTTTATTTTAGGAATTTTTACTACTGTTACTGATATGGATATTAAACAGACATTTGCTGCAGAGCACTAATAGAGCTGGGTGTTATGATGGTACATACCAGGGGTGTCCAGTTCTGCTCCTGAAGAGCCACCTTCCAGCAGTGTTTAGCACTAGCCCTAATTAAACACACCTGATCTATCATGTTCCTGGAGCTCCTCAACACTAAACAGTTTGAATATCTCCTTTACCTGACAGTCCAATTTCTTAGGGGGCTTTCACACTGGCAGTTTAGTGCGGAACGGGGCACGGTTCGCATGAAAAATCGCTAACGTGAACGCTGTCATCGGACGCTGTTGTGCGCTGTTGTGTGGTTCACATGAATGTGCAAGCAACACGGACTCGGGTGCGCACTTGGTAACTGTCGATATCATTGTTTCCAAAACACACTAGAGAGCCGAGGTTGATTCCACACACTCCTAAAAGTTAATTAAAATTAATTAAAATTAATAATAATAATAAACCAAAACTGCAGTAGATATATTTGGTCCTGTAGCTCCCCTCTTCAGCTGATCTCTCCTCCTCTTCCTGAATCCTGTGGGCCAGCTCCTCATCCAGTAGCACTTGCTCCAGCTCTCCCAAGTCAAGAGCAGCCATTCCACTCCTAAGAGCAGGTCCTGGCAGGTGACAAGTGCAGAATCACAACCAGATAATGTGAAGATGGGACACAGGGTTTTAAGACCACCATCACCTTCAGCCAGATGGGCCTTACCCATAGGTGTCTAATCCTGCTCTCTTTGATGGCAACTGTCCCACAGAGTATAGCTCCAAAACACCCAGTAATCCCAAAGACCTTATGGTTCAGGTGTTTAATTAGGGCTGGAGCAAATTTCTTCTGCAAGGTGGCCCTTCGGGTCGGGGTCAGGATTGAACACTTTTGGCCAAGACAGTTGAATGTTGATTTCCATTCGATTAAACTCATTAGGAATCTTACTGGGTGGATTACAGCCATATAAACTTACCTCAAAGGACACACAAAGTAAGGGTCAAATCAAATAGAAAATGCAAGACGAAATCTAGAAAAAACAAGAATATTTAACGCTGAGGTACTGAAAAGGAGAAACTGACTGACACTGAGAAAGAGAAGCAGATGAGATTTTGAGGTTTTTGAGAAACAAGGATGAGATCAAGTCTCAGTGGAGAAGGGATAAAGCTTGAGAAAAGGAGATGTCACAAAAAAAAAAAAAAAAAATGGCTCAACTCCCGAGATGTACACTGGAGGCACACAGGAATGGACAGGAGTTCTTTTTTACTGATTGGAAAGCAATGATTAGATGTAGGGACAGGCTTGGCCACACTGTAGAGCTCAGAGAGGGGTTACCTGCTCTGGAAGAGCACCCACTGCAAAACTGGAGTCTTTGCATCCGTCTCTCCTCCCTCTTGCTCTCCCTCTCCAACTCTTCCTCTGTGCTTGATCTCTCTTCCTCGAAGGTCTGCCAGCTCTCACTTTGACTTTGCCTCACTCTACACTCTCTACACCTGTGGCCTCGGTCTATCCTCCTTTCATCCTCCTTTAATGATCGAGCTCTCTGTCGTGAAATGTTAAAACTTAACAATCTCTTGAAGCTCTGTTTATGCCATTATAGAAATACAGGTTTTATTGTAAGACACAAAAGATGTTGAGTAACCATAGAACTTTTCAAACAGAAAACAAACATGTGTGAACTGGACTTTGGATTAGTCATGTTTTGTGGGGCTTAAAAAGCAAATGAAGCAGTTGACTATATGTCATACTGTCATAAAAAATAACCCGTGGTGTCACATTATTTTAGTGCAAATCAAATGCAGGAACAACAATTTGACTAGACAAAGAAGATGCATGTGACAAGGCGTTGAGACATAGTCATGATCATAGTCATTTATCAACATGATCTTTCGCAATTTAGGCTTTTAATAATCAAATCAGACTCAATCCAGATGATTTAGTTTATAGTTATACTGTGGGGTTCAGGTTAAGTGTCAATGCAAGCGTGGCCCCCTTGACATGTTATTTAGATTTATCACTCTTAATAGTCTACACAATTTATGTCCATTATGAAAGAAAATACTGAATGCAGTAACCAATAAATGTAAATGTATTTTATGTTCAGAAATGCAGCTGTCACACAACAGAAACAGTGTCAGTGTGAACACAACAGGAGCCTGCTGTCACAAAAGAGCGGCCTACCTAATAAAACTGTTTAAGAAATTCCACTTCATAAAAACACTTCAATAACACCATGGATTTTGTTACAGAAAAGTATTTTACCTCTACCATCTTTATTTTGGTAAGTGCTCCTGTGTCTCAAATAAAGCTCTTCCTCTGCTTGTATCCTTTTTGCTATTTTCTAAAAAACAAAAACAAAAGCTTTAAAGATCACAATGTTCATTTGGGAGAGTGAGGATCCGTTGTTGTTTTTCAAAAACAAATTTTTAATAAATAGAGAAAAGCATGTAAAGTATGGCTGAAGATTGTATTTAGAAAAAAAAAACTATAATAACTATAATAGCTCAGAAAGATATAGATTTACAATCATTCAGTGATGACACATCAATGTGAAACCCTCAAACCTAAGAGTGGGTTGAGTGACTAAAAATATATCCGCTGATGCACTCAACAAGGCACCAGCGATAGACAGCGCGCGTCAACAGAGGGGAATTTCCACGCTTACGTATCAAAGGCCTTTAGACCTGCACTTATAGCAAAAAGCCCACCATGCAGAATCTTCAAAAATCCACATGGCTTGCAACAAACGGGGGTCACATTTATCACACGGCTGACCACAATGACTCATGTTTCCTCTGACAAAGTATGGCTGAAACATATTTAAACTGAAACTAATACAGTACGATTACCACCAGTGACCTTGTTTTTAATCTTCTCACATGACTACAAAGGAAAAACTTAAATACTTCAGCAGCTGGGCTTAATATTTGTAGGTCTTCAAAATTTGAAAAAAGGAGAAGAGTTAATAAAGAGATGGTCAAGTTGTTAAGGTTAGAGGCTTTTTTTTTTAAGTAGGAATACCTCAACTGGCCACAAGGTGGTGCAAAGGCGCCACCTTGATATAAATATCAATTTTAAATACATTTTAAAAACACATATTACTGTTCTTACTGCATTTTTGTTGCACATAAATGCAACTTTGGTGAGCATAAGAGTAATTCTTACTGATACAAACATTGTAAACTGTTGTGTATATCAGAATATTAAGACCTTGAAAATGATTTCTAAAGATCTGTTGCACTTGATTGTTTCAGCAAATGATGTAATAAGACCTCATGTAGCATTACTGTGACAATAAAGTGCACACTTGCACAGAGAGATCATCTGATTTGCCTGTAAAGCAACCCATCACAGTTTGTTTTGATGCCGTTTAGGGGCGGTATTAGGCTGACATGAAAAACATTAACTGAATTATTGATGCATTGATCTCTGCGAATGGCTGTTCAGAGATCAGTCTAAAACTAAACTCACATGAGACATGAGAGGTGTTGTTACCTTACGTACTGAAACGCCCTTGTATTTTTAGGTGTCCACTGTCCAGCCCTCCTTAGAAGTATACAAAAGACAGCTGAATGTGTCAATGCTGAATAAACTGATTTTAAGCGTGCATTAAAAAGCTTTAGGTATGGCAGATGAAATTAGAGAAATGGGACTTACTTTCCTGCACCTGCAGGTTATGAGCTAGAGCTCCATCTTCCAGTACAGCAAAACACTGGCACACTGCAGAGGAAAAAACAACAACACCAAATTAACAGGCTGTGAGAAATGCCTACTGATCTTTTATCAGTGGTATTTATGATTACTTCAGATTATAAAAGTATAGTATCTGTAGTTTATTAACTATGACTAACTGGTATTTGAGACTGTAACTGGAGACCTTTTTTTTTTTTTAGAGAAATACTGGCAGACATTTTGACTGTGTTCGGAGACTGTGTTATTTCATGTCTTCTAAGCACTACATTTGTGAAGCCTCATATTTCAAAAAAAAAAAAAAATAAATAAAAAAATTATACATACATACATATATATAAATATATATATATGTATATATATATATATCCCTTAAAAAAGTCTTAAATTCTTTATATACCAAGTTTAACAATGAGACGATCACATTTCATAAAGCAATAATAACTGTCTGCATGAAAAAAACTGACCCTGGAAAGTTAAAAACCAGTGGTTTAGTTCCCACAAGTGTCAAATTTCATTTTAAGCCCTATGTTAATATAACTGACAATCCAGCAAAGCTCTCTTGAAAGCAGAAAAACTGTACTAAAGTGTTACTTATTTGAGATCTAAAAGTGGAAGGACTTCTGTTCTAGTTGGACGAGGATGTGATCATGCATTATTTTCTGTGCGAATCAGTAGTATTTGATGCCGTTATAGAACTAAACTTTATTTTTTTATCAGAACATTCCTTTAACAAGCAGCAAAAACACAGTGTATCATGTCAGTGAACTCCGAATTAAACAAATGTTCATGTGAACCTAAAAGTACAGTTCTTGAGCATCTCTCAAGCTGACAAGAAACCACAAAATACATAAATGCTGCTTATATGAGAGCTCGGCGTGGATCTTTTGGAGCACATTGCAAAAAAAGTTAGATAAACACCTCTAAATAAACACTAGTCCTGAGTTGCTGTAAATAATTAGCATGATTTGCTTGATATTTTAAGGAGCGATTCTGTTTAAAGTTGACTTATTTAGTTAACTGCCATTTTCTTATCTCTACAGAAGCCTACCGTATACAGTGAAGCTAATAAAGCTCAGTACAGTATTCTGCACATTGCAGAATCCTTCAGGCGGTTACATCAAATAACTGTTGTGGTGAATGTTGAGTAGTGTCACAGTAATTGACTCAGTGTCACTGGTGTTACAAAAAAAACATATACAGCTCTCATAAACACACTCATGGCAAAAAAAACTTCAACAATCCAGTCGTGCCTCCCCTCAGGATATCCACAGTGTTCACCAAATTCAAATTTAGTAAAAAAAAAAAAGCAACCTCAAATTTAGTGATTTACAGGGCGGCTGAGTTTCTGAGGGGAATACAATCTGTAATTGACAAAACAGGTGGAGTCTGAGGCTTTAGCGCTGGACCTGCAGTCGGGACAGAGAACATTACAGACCCTGAGAGCAGTAAAAGTGAGCGCTTTACTAAATCAAGAACCCTCCATCAGTGTAACTTCTGTATTAACTCTCAACAGGACTAAAACTTCTGGATGCCCTAAGCAATCATGCTGAATTACAGTAGAATGACCATGATATCATAATGGAGACATTCTGACTTCAGTACAACCTCTGACCTGAGCAGCTGGGGGAAATCTATATACTAGCCATCTCGTCTGGTGGGGTAAAACTACTGACCTCCTAAAAAATGGGAGCAGAGAGAAATAACCCTTCTGTGGGGTATCCCGGGTTAAAATGCAACTGTTTCAGTATCCATAAAGACAAATGTATTTTCAGCTTGATCCCACCTTCTGCATATTGCGATAACCTATATAAGGTTACACAAGCACCTCCCACAACCACATCCACCCAGAGCTCAAACACATACGCCAGCACACAGGAGGAAAGGTTTCCAGATGTGCCAGCAGCAGCAAAAAAGACACCAGCGGAGCAGAAGGATAGTGAGATTGGTGCTGTTTACTTTGGAAAGGCAGAAGGAAGGTGTACAGATAAGAGCAAAACATAATGGTCAGAGCCTTTGTCCTCTTTTGAGACATCCAGGTTCTCTGTAGTCTCAGTAGCTGGTTTGTTTTGTCCAGCAGCCAACATACTCTCTGCCCGGATAGGACATGACAAGAACTGTAACATCATCAGAACTACACAGCAAAAAAAAAAAAAAAAAAAAAGTGGACCCAGATATAAATACATACATACATACACACACATATATACATACATTTACACACACACATATGTTTTGTGAAAAGTGGGGACATCCCATAGACCTAATGGTTTTTATATTGTGCAAACTGTTTATTCTATGGTCCTTCACCAACCCTACAGCTAACCCTAACCCTCACAGGAAACTTTCTGCATTTGTACTTTCTCAAATTTATAAGCGTTTTTGAAAAATGGGGACATGGGTTATTGCCTGATTAGTCACCCTCTCCTTGTAATACCTGTGTTATACCTGTGTCATTATACAAAGTTGTGTCATGATATGTCAAAAACAAGAGCACACACACACACACACACACACAGCTTTAAGTTCATAATTGGGATGCTTTCCTTGCTACTATACTGTATCTAAAAAATATTGCAAAAAAAAAAAAAATCATTTTGCTAACTTTACAAGCATACTCATCCGCAAGTCACAACTAATTAAACACTGAAAACTGAAGTAATGATGCTGAAAATTCAGTTTTACCATTACAGGAATAGAAAATATATATTAATAGAAATATAGTTTTTTTTTTTACAGCATACAGTATTTTTAGAATATACAGTATATTAATAGATTTCACAATATTACTGCCTTAATGTATTTTATATTGAAAAAATACAGCCTTGATGAGCTGAAGAGATTTCTTTCAGAAACATTAATAGAATCTTTTGAACTGTAGAGTACATGGCATCTATTTTTTTTTTATATACACCAGATTAGAACCCATTTCATTCAGTTACTTTTTACTCAAGCAAAATCTGTTATTTTTTTCAGACTAAGGTGTTTACATGAAATGGATGATTTTTCAACTAATAGCCCAATCATTACTCTGTGTTATTTAATTATAGCTACAGTTCATAGGAAGAATAAGACAGCAAACGACAAGTGAAGCCTACATGCTAGCATGAAAGTCAAGTACATACACCTACAGCCAATGATTAAAAACATCTGGTCTGATTCCTTTAGTCAAAACGATCCTGATAACACAAGGCAAACAGAATGGACTACTGACAGTTGCATTTAGTATGTTGATTAAGTTCAGGAAAACACGTTAGTCTTCTCTCCAAACACTGATCCGTTCTTTAAACTACACCTTAACTGATAAGACTCTTGACAGCTGTATCTACCCCCATAAGAGTTCAGGCAGTGCTGGGGATTTCTGCTCATCTTTATCTACAGCTGAGGAACTCCAGAACACCTAACAACAAGATGTTCTAAGGCTCAAGACTCTAAAATCAACAAAATAAAATAACACTCACAGATTCTCACGCTGACTCCATTTTTATCCAGGCAAGAAGGGGGAAGCTGTATTCCTGTGTTACTTTAAAATTCACTAAACAGCTGCTAACCTGCACTCATACACTCCGGTCATTGTAGGAGGAGGGATATGAGCCTGTAGACCCAGTTCTAGCAGCGATTTGGTTTAGTAGATCTGATCTCAGCCTTCATGTGTCTGATTGGGGCGATGAGTGGTTTGGCAGGCAAGAGGGTGCGGATATAAAGTTTTCAAACTAGTTTTGCAGAAGCCAAGCCAAAAAAAAACTCTTTTTTATTACAAAAACAGGCAAAACATATGTTTAAAAGCATTTATGCATACTTTAAAAACGTGATACAACCCTTTAAACATAAGATGCATGCAAAACTGACAGAGACACTGATACGAAAAAATTGAGCTGAGAAAATAAAAAAATTAAATAAAAAAAATAATAAGACTTTTGAAAAGTTGTAAATTCAATTCAAGGTTATTTAGCGCTTTTTACGATACAAATCATTGCAAAGCAACTTTACAGAAAATTAAGTTTCTACAAAATTTTGTAGTAACTTATAAGTGGTGATCAGTTTATGTGCAAATGACAGGAATTTTCAGAAGAAATGTAAACAAGACATAGTCTACCAGAGACGATGAACACTATTAGCAGCAATTATAATGTGATTGCATAGTAAGTAGCAATAAAGACAATTTAATGTGTCCTTGCTGAAGAATAAAAAAAAAAAAGACACACACACACGCATGCACACACACACACATACATACACACACACACACACACACACACACACACACACACACACACACACACACACACACACACACACACACACACACACACACTTCAGCAAGGACATATTACATTTTCATAAGAAAAAAAAAGATATAGATATAGATATAGAAATAGATATATTTATAAAAATCTGTTTGGGCACAGGCAAAACAATGAAATCTTGGTGTACAAAATGGGAATGTAAGGAAATCATCATAAATGTTAAGCCCTCCAAAAGAAGCACTGGCTCAAGCTCCTTTCTACCGGATTTTTACCTAAGAGACAATACTAAACAGAGCCATGTAGAAAGTTTTTAAAGACAGCTATTTTGTTTCCAAGATATACAGCAGATGTCTGAAATGTTAATCAGATCTAAACAAAAGCATGCAGCACACGGGTTTTATTATCAGAATGAGACATTTGAAAATCTAAGACATCAGAATGGGAATCAACAATCAAGCCCCCCCATCATAAGAGCAAAAGTCTGCTAAAATGAATTAGTCTGCAACATACACATGTGTAACTTTGATGCATGTCGGGCAGGTCTTACCCTCCTGGACTCTGAGCAGGTTGCACTGATCCACTTCCAGCTCTGCCATGATTTCTAGCACTGCTCAACAACTCATGCCATTCAGCAACACCTACCAGTAGTCTCATGAAAGAGAGACTCTGCTTAGTGCGAGACTGACTGGGCCAAAGTAGTTTATTTGGTCACTGAGTGTCCCAACAGATACACGGTTCAGCACTGGCTCATTAAATATGATTACTTATGAGACTATCCTTCACTGCAAAGACAAAGCTTTTGACAAACTACTGCTAAATTTGAATGAAGATTTGTTGCCCTGTCTGTGAAAATGCAGCTAAAGTCATTTCTATGTGATTTACTGTGTTTTCTGTATAAAATCATCCTTCATAAGGTAAAGAACATTCTGTGAAAATGTAACATTAATATCTTTATTACTGACTACGACAGTGTCAAATATTGAAATTAATGATTGAAATCAAATTTTGATGCTCATTTCACAATTATATTATGAGGCTTTAGCCTGGATTTCATAGAAAGGGTCACATTTATTCATGCACTATTTATAACATTTATAAAATATTTATTATTATAATATGTTTATAATATTTAAAAAAGAAACAAAATATGCTCTTTAGTAATAAAATGTAATACAAAGGAAATAACCAAATAACGAGCTGTTTTATAAAAAGATCTGCAACAAAAATTAAATTAACAAATTCCTTAACTAAAAATAAAAAGTACTGGTTTAAGAAATCATCAATAAAAAAAGGTCATTTTAAATTAAATAAGTCATTGCTTTAAACCACAAGCAAAAAAAAAGTATAAAATAAATAAAAGCATTTCTTTAAGAAGTCACCAGTAAATAAATGCTAACATAAACATTAAATAGATGATTTAAACAGTAAATATATTACTGGTTTAAAAGAAACTACATTTTAGACATAAATAAACAAAATAAAAATAAATAGACTCCATCAGAGCAGAAATTGTAAGCATGAATAAACACTGTCTGAAGACAAAATATACGACAAAGCAGCTAATACAAAAGAGCCAAAAAAAGAACAATACTGAAAACATGATTCACTACAGACACAAAACACCTGCTCTGCGCACTCCTCTTCTCTAAAAACGCTCTTTTCTGTGTCCAACTACTTGTTGCATACCAGGGCTACTCGAAAAACTTCTCATGAGCTCATACTTGGATTTGGCAGTGTCTCAAACGAGCCTTGACTATAATTGCCAAGTTTCTCCAACTAGACTGCCTATTTTTGACTACGAGATGTTTTGGCATGAGCGTCCACAGGGATGGGAAGCCAGCGCGGACAAACTTCACGCTCCCTCCCTCGACCAGCACTCGCTTCACACTTTTGCATCCAATCACATCAAACTTTAACATAAATATAATTTATTCATGCATATTGAGAGGTGTGGGATGATTTTCTGCCGTCTACTGGCGCTCGAGACTTAAAATTCATGCATTTTGAAGGAAACTCGTCATTTTTCTATTCCTCATGACACACTTTTTGTTCAATACACATACACATGATATAATTATGTTTTGTCTATTGTATTTCAAAACATTAAACAAATGTTGAAGATAATCATCTGGTTTATGTTGTCCTAGAAGACTAGGTTTAAAGTTTCCATGCATTTCCCTACTTGAAACTGAATAATACTAATAAATAAAAATATTTAAACAGTTAAAAATCTGTCATTGCTGAATTGGACGATTAAAAAAGGTTATTTAACAAAATAATAATAATAATAATAATAATAATAATAATAATAATAAAACCATTGATAGACTTACAATCATGTGCCTCTTTCTGTATGGTGCTTACCTGACAAAGTAAATTTTACAGTTTTGTATAGCATTATAAGTTCAGGGTGCATCGAGTGTACTGTGAATGTGTGTTTAATGTTGGGAGCAATAAAGCTAAGCAAATTCCCCATAAGAGCAATCTTAAATCACCTAAAACGTTCAGATGAAGTCAGACTGTGACGTACATCCTTTTTAAACGACTCTTCATTTCTTACATCTGCTCTGTCTGATTAAACTCCATGCTTTGTAAATGTCAAATGTGCATCACTAATATTTGGCAGTGGGTGATAAATGTTACGGTCACCTTAGCAGACAAGTAATCTGAACTTTATATCCCTGCGTGTCATTTTTATTACCCTCATTGACATGAAATTCCCAATAAAATATTCGAACCTTTGCATGGGTTAACCAGGCTTTTCTCTGAATTCAAAGAGATGTATTTAAAAATGTTTCCAATGTAAAATAACTAGATTCATGGGCTAAATAGGTTGACTGACATATTCATAAATTAATCGCTTTATGTGTTCTGTTGTCTCAAGAGTTAGTAGATAGACATTTGCACACCTGAGTCCTCCAATTTACAAATTCAGTAAAACAGGTCAATGAGATTCAAAGGTCATAAAGCCTCCATGGCCTGCTATAGCAGTCATCCTGATTTATTCACAGATATAAACTCAACAGAATCCACATTTTAAACTCTCTATAAAAACACTGCATTGATTATGATTCACTCAGCTTTGGAAGAGTGGTATAGAAGAAAAGAGAGCATTCATCTGCCTCATTCACCAAAGCCTGACCTGATAGGACCTTCGGCCTGCTGCAGAGATGATCTGTAACCTGCTTCTGTCCTGCTCTGTCCTCCTGATCTCCTGCAGTCATCTGTTAGCACATCCTGTTACAGACACAGCTGACATGACTTACAGCGGCCCTGGTGAGTGCATTCAGACATCATGTTTCAGACACTATCTGTCTATCTATCTATCTATCTATCTATCTATCTATCTATCTATCTATCTATCTATCTATCTATCTATCTATCTATCATATATATATATATATATATATATATATATATATATATATATATATATATATATATAGTATGTGATTGTGTGTATGTGGTTATTCTTCTCCCCTGGCTAGTTTATTGAATATTTGTATACATATTAGATATTATTTTGCAAAGTTGTGTTCATGGATGTTCAGGATCTATGGATATCCTTCTTTTTATGTTACCAATAAATGTATTTATTGAATTATATAATGGTTAAGTGCATTAAGCATTTGTTTTTGTCCAAGTAGACAATCTTAGAACAGTCTCTTTCTTTTTTTGTGAGTGTGTGTGTGTGTGTGTTTGTGTAGTTAACCACTGATACAACATACATTTTCATTGACAACTGGCTTAAATAAGTGCAGAGGGTATAAAATGTGACATTAATTTTGTGATATATAATATCCATATAGGCGAATCTGCTGTAGGTGATGAAATAATTTGTGTCTGATTGCTGCTTTATTTAGATTCAGTGGAAGAGGCCGGAAGGGTCAGTCCAGATGATTTCTTTGCCTCTGATCTCAATGAACATCTGCACAGGGTGGCAGTCTCGGGATATTCCCAACTGCTCAACCAAGAGAGTGAGACTCATTTATCTGACACAGACATTTAATCTCAAAAGTTTCAGTGTTACTGAAATTTCCTCTGTAGGCGAAAATAAATTGCTCTTTTGTACCTTGAAGGCTCATACTGTTCTTTCACAGATATCAAAGTGCCTGGACAGATTCCTAGAGAGGTTCTTAGAGAGGTAATCAAAATAACAATCTCTAAGCATGTAAATAATGCTGTCAAGGTGTATTAACTTGCTATATTACCTTTTCATGCAAATATGTGAGCAACAGCCTGTGTTTCTCTTTTAAGTTACTGTCAGAAAAACCATATCGCCTCATTCCTCCCAGTGGTCTGTGGGGCATCAGGAGACAGTTCAGAAAGAGAGGTGGCGGTGCGGATTGCTTCTGGAAATACTGTGTTTGAGGCATATAAGCTATAAATAAAAGCAAAAATAAAATTATAAAAAAATGAATAAAAAGCCTCAGTTCTTTGTCCATAATGTTGTTCCCATTTCCCTTTAAAAATCAAAGTACTGAATTCACATTTGTAAATATTTTGTAACTCCTTTTATTTATTTTCTTACAATGAGTTCTTCATGTGGATGAGATTTGTGTGTAAACCTGGTAGCTTTGGATTTTCTGATTCAAGAATTTTTGAGACAGATGAATCAAACAATGACTATTCTTCAACCTTGTGGGGCTGGACATCCACTTAGCTGGAGAAGACAAACGGAATCTAGATGCATCTACGGACTCACTGAACACACGCACAAAAAGAAAAATACAAGCCAAAGTTAAGCTACGATGTGTTCAACCCCACTTGGTTATTTTATTCCATTTAGAAAAAATATTAATAATATATATTGATATAAATACATGTAAAATTTCCATTGCATAAAAGGTTATTTATAGAGGAAAATTGTTCAAAAAATATTCTGTAGTGTACATTAAGAATTTTTTTTTTTTGGGGGGGGGGGAAACCTTAATGGCCTTAAAGAAATATAATGTGCTGCTGTTTTATAAGAACAGCATGTCAGTGGTTATTTGTTTACCTGCTGTGGACTCTTGAGGGCAAGGCTCTATGTATTGCTACTCCAAGACCAGACAGGTCTCTCTTCTCCAGATCCTCAGTATTAGGCCACAGAAGCTCAGGAGAGTCCATCAGCTCTGTGTCCTGATCCTCCTGCTCATTGACTGGAGTCATTGCTCTCATGAGCTCTGTCAACTAACGGCACACAAACACACACACACACACACCTCTCTGACAGTGTGTGCAGCAGTGTGTACAGGCTGACTGTCACCCCATAAAACACACAGCAGCACCAGACTGACAGACACGCTGAATGTGAATGAATGCCCTTCATTATATCTGTAAAAATGAACACAGTCATAATGATGCACTAATAAATGAGGCCCCTAAAAAGTAATCATTTCATGAATAAAATAAATATATAAATTACAGGATAAAAGAAAATAGTCAATAAATCATCTTTTACGCATTAAACACAAATATATAATAATTATTCAATTTAATAGTAGAAATAATATATAAATAAATAACAAAAATGTTAAAAGTATAACACGTAACTTACAATAATTAAATTATATAATAAAAATATAAATGAAAATAAAAAACAACTTTGGAATGTGTATATTTGTAATAAGATTTACTTAAAATATGGTCATATTTAATGATGAATTTGTTAATGTATCCATTTTTTTAATAAAATGTTTAGTTAATTGCTACACACACACTATATATATATATATGTAACATTTGTACATATATATGTATATATATATATATATATATATATATATATATATATATATATATATATATATATACACGCATAAATATATATGTACAAATGTTACAAACATTAGACATTTTCAGTTGTTGATAAAAAAAAATTCAGATATGTACATGTAGAGCTGTATTATTATTTTCTCTCTACAAAACATACTGTATTATGATATAAGGATTAGTACAAACAAGCAAATCAGAACTGAAATAACTGAGAATGATATAACAGACAAAAATATCAAAAACTTTGTTCCTTACCTGAACATCCTCCAGTGATTCCCAGGTGGTTGTTGTGCAGAATACAGATCTATACTGAAGTCTTCACACTTTATATCCTTAGAGGAGTCTGACCAATAACCACGTGTTTGGAGTCCAGAGGGCAGTTACCTGGCCCATAAACTCTGCCAGTAACTGACCCCTTCACTGTCCCCTATTCTGTTGTTAATAATAAAGCAAAAAATGCCTTTTCAGCAAAAGCATAAAAATGCACACATGACATGTATGACAGCAGTCATTTCCTGTTCCATAAGCTATCATTCCCATAAACGTCCACCATTCCTGATCACACAAAATAACTAACCATTGTTATAGTTCAAGGAGACCTTTAAATGACCTTTCCCTAATTCATGATCACGATTCATTAAACATAATGTATTCATTTTGACCTAAAACTGTCATGAATGGAGGATGCAGTGTGTTACAGTGACCAGCAGGTGGCTCAACTCAAATAATTTCACCTGAAATATAATTATTTTCCTAAACTAGTACAGTTAAAATAATTTTCCTTTAGTTTAGTTAAAAAGACACTAAAATAACGTGGAAACAGGCCTTTCTTAAGTTTTTCCTCTTTTATTATTTTACAGCAGAAAGAATATAAAGCATTCAGAAAACATCTTTCATATTTTAAGGGCAATTCAAAACATTTTTCATGGCTTCAGCAGCTGAATTCTCTCTCTCTCTCTCTATCTTTTTTTTTTAAAAACATATCCATCGGTCCAGTGACTCTTTAACATGCACAATTACAAAAATAAACTGATCAAACCAGGGGGAGAAAGAAAAAGAAAAGACGAAGAAAAAACAGGGGTCATTAGGAAGGGAGAGGGCTACACAATCGGGAAAGACAGAGAAAGACAGCTAAAGAGGAGAGGAAAAGTAGATCTAACACTAGTTTAACATGCAAAGTGTAAAGAGCCCCAAGTGTAGCTTGTAATAAAAGCAGGGCCGCTATTTTGTGAAATGGATGAAAACGTGCAGCTGAAGGGTGTCATATAAGCACTGGCCTTAAACTACTGCATTCTAATCTCACAATACTGGCATTTGCATAAGAGTAAATCAGCTACGTGTGTCCAACAAATCGCTGTCTCCATTAGGTCTACAGGCCTCCACTTCAGGAATTGCTTATTGCTCTGTGTCCATGAGTGGTGGGATGTTTCCTAGGGCCCTGCTTCCCCTTTTCTAAAGAATGGATGCGTAGGAAAGTCAGTCTCTGTTCGAATTTGTTGATGCGACAAACAAAACTGATGAGGTATCTTCTGTGGGCTAAGCTGTGATACCGTTAAAGCTGAACCAGACTAGTCCAAATGAACCCGTATGCGACCAGATGAGGTTATTGTCTGGCGTTTATAAACTACAGCTATTGTTTTAAAACGTCTATATATGCTTATAATAAAGTGATGGTATTCATGAATCGATCTGAGCAGCATTTTTCATTATTGTGATACAGTATATCCACGGCAGTGTGTTTATAGAGTGACGCTGCATGGAAATGTATTTACACAAGCACGAGACGCATTCTAGTAGACCTGCTCTATTCCAACGGGCTTTATTACTCTTATACAACACCAGTCAGTGGCGCGCTTTCGACAAATCGATTTTTATCGACATACATCAATTTAGCTCACATAGTTGATTACAAAAGGCGAACAGCATGACATGTTCAGAATCACAGTAATTTGATCAGGACAGTCTGGCTCGTTTCCCAATAAGCAGCAAACTAATTCTCAAGTGACTTGCTCTATCTCCCCTTTTCTCCAGTTTGGCACCTGAGTAAGATACAAAAGTGAACCCGAGGTTTCAACTGCACCAGTGCCATGGACACTTTACCGTGGATATGGACACAGTTCTGTGGCGCATGCTTTCTTATGAGGTACACGTTTTTTAAAAACCTGTTTTTGTGGTGGTGGAGTAGGCTAGTTGAAAAAACAAGGAATGTAAATGTAAAGTGGGGTGAAACTGAATTCGAAAAGGAAACAGGAAGCAAAATTTTATTTAAAAAAAAAAAAATGCTGCCCGTTTATCTGTCAGCAAAGTTACGTTTCGAAGCCCTCGGTCTGTTTCAAGTTCCTCAACCCAGGAAACCAGCTGCTTTACAGAACAGTAGGTTATTTCTTCGACAAGTCTATACCTGACTACCAAATCTACAAAATAAGCATGCTTTGGGTGCTGTATCAGCCTCCCGTTTATCTATGTTAGTTACCCATGCAAGCATAATAAGTCTCGAGTTGCCACAGAAGTGCATCAGCTGACAACCTAAACTGCTACCGGAATGACGAATGCAAGGCAAGAACCAGCCGGACTGACATCTGCAGTCCTCGCGGATTCATCTGGCAGTTCCAATAGAGGATGTGAGTTATGACGAAGCCATAACCTCCTGGTGCGCTAAAATGAAATAAAGCACGGACAAAGAAACGAGTTACTTAACGAAAAATAAAGACGAACAGACTATAATTCACTTCTCGCTAATGCCAGTCCATCGCAAACCTCACATGCAGACTGACATGGCTCGCTGGATTTAGAATATGATCAGGCACTTCCAACATAAGCTCTGAAGAATTCATTTACATATCATTCTCTTGAACAGAGACGCAAATACAAAATATGACAAAAAGCATTTTGACACAAGGGGAAACTGAAATGTACACAATTTTAGTGCATTAGAAATCATTTGCATTTTGTGGGAGCGTTATCATAGACTTCCCCTTGTTCAAAAGCTACAGCGACACCTGCTGTTGAAAGTAACATTACTGCTGAAATTGATTGATCTTTGGAGGTCTACCAGGCCTTTGACGCTGATGTTTTAGCACCAAAAGAAACCCGTTCAAATGCATAACAGGGAACCTAAACTTTCAGTCAGTGTAGCAGTGTGGATTTCTAAGTTATGTCATTATTTCAGCTTCTTTGTCTTTACTGTCAGCTCACAGGTTCTTTTTGCACATCTTATGGAATAAGACTGTAACACTTAAAGCTGCATAATGCTGCTATAAGCTCTAATACCTGCATTCATAACAGAAAAACATACTTTTCAACATAATTTCAATGCCATAATAGAAAAAAGACTTATTCAGACTTATGAAACACAAAACAAATATACATTACAAATATACCAAATGAGATAGGTGATACTCTAAGATCCTTCCTGTGTTGACGGGTTATGCGAGTGAATCTGATCATGTTTTATCATGTGATTATCTGTTCAGCAATGATTCACTTTCTTTAAGCAGTCGCATTCACATTACTTGGCACCGTTGGCAAAAAGGTTCGTTGGTAGCCCAGAAAAAAACAGACAGATGTAAACATAACCTAATGATCATTTTGCCTTTTCTCCTACCTCATAAATACAGTATTTTTCAGAATTGCAGGAAAGTCATGCTTTAGCCAAAAATGTTCTTCTCAAGAACATTCAAAATAAAATACTCTTATAGTGAAATAATTTTACAGAGCATAGCCACTAATGCTTTTGAACTCTTTTTTGTATCTTTGTTCGTTTTCGTCATGCACATCCAGTAGCTTGACTTTATTCCCGGTATTTACACTATGTACAAACGATACAGCCATACTTCTTAGGCATTCAAACAAAACTATACAAATATTCAGATTTTGACGCCAATCTGTTTTGATCCCTTTCAATGAGTAAAATAATATATTTCTAAAATACAATCCGGCTTAGATAAATGTTTTACTTTGCATACCAGCAACCCTTTTTATGTACAGGAACCGCTCAATTGTCAAAAATATGGATTTGTCTAGTCTAACCCTGGGTGTTGAGACCCTTCAAAGTATGTCAAAGATAACAAGGCAATGCATGTAATTTTCCCTTAAACAGTTTAGAAAACCTCTCAAGTTGATTTTCAACTGAACCAAAGCTTCACCAGTGACTGTTCAACATTGGATTAACAAAAGAAAACTTTACAAACTTGCCAATAGTAAATGATGGGCAGAGGTGATGACGTGGTGTCTCCAGTACATTCATGTAGTTAAAAACTAAACAAATAAAAAGACTGTGGCCTAGTTTCAAGCAAGCATAAGACAAGATCTGCCTGGAGCGATTCATTGTTCTACGATGTCTTGCTAACTTTGAACTGGCTGAATTTCATCAATTTGAAAATGGTTGTTGATTAAAATTGTATGTATACCTATGTTTTTTCCACACGTCTTGTTAGCAAAATGACATCAGTATTTGACACATCACGCAAACCTGCTAATATCCCTCTTACATTCATTAGCTATCCAGTCCCCTTTTAGCTAAGAGAAGACAGGCAACTGTAAGGGACAGACCGGAAGAAGTTTCTGACTAATTTGTTTGGTTGTGGAGTAAAGCATGTAAAAAAACTAATTCATGAATTATTCGGCATTTTTGGTAACCCACTAAACACATCTTGTGATCTTTTGAAAACAATCAAATACTCCCGGAACAGGTCCGGCCATGTTTGTGTCAACTCCATATTTTGGCATATTCTTTCTTTTTCTTCCTTTCTTCATTCATCTTCTCTTTACGAGCAACTGAAGAGCAGGACTTCCATTCCTTATTTTTCCTTGTGTAACAAAACATTTAATGCTCATCCAAAATAACAAATCAATCCATTAAAAAGTGCAAAAAATGCCACGAAGCAAATGTTGTTCCTCCTAAAACAACATCCTTAGAGTTTGTTTTCATCCACAGCAGCTGGCTCTTTCCTTCATAAAAGAAACATAGAAGGAGTAAAGAGATATGAAAAACAAAGTTGTTCGACGAAGTATCAGTCATACAGTTATAGTAAGAGTTGCAGTGTTCTTGCTTTTTTTTTTTTCTCTCTCTTGTAAAACGTCTCTGGTTGAAACTGAAAAACTGAAAGGAAGAGTCTGAGGAGTAATGTCACACTGTGAGGGGGCTCTTCTGGACGCTTTCATGTTCCCTGGCCTTTCTCAATTCTCTCACTCTGAAAAACAACAGACAGATATTGAGGGACACAGATCTCACATCTCAAGTCAATTTAGCTTTTATCTCAGAGAGCAGAGAAGGTCAGATCAAGCAAACGTTTAAAAGAGTAGTTATTTCTTATGTAGAACACAAAAGCAGATTTTTAGCAGAATGTCCAAGCTGCTCATTTCCATACGATAAAACTGAATGGCTGTCCCTGTCATACACTGTATATAAATAGTGCTGTCAAACAATTAATCACATCCAAAATAAAAGTGTTTAATTACATTATATATGTGTGTGTACTGTGTATATTTATTATGTATTAATAAATACACACATATGCATGTCTATATTATATGTCATATTTTATAAGAAAAATGTTTTGTTTTTATATAAAATATTTATATGTATACATAATATAAATTCACAAAGTCACTAACATCTTGGATGCCCTGGGGGTAAACAGATAAACATCAAATTTTCATTTTTGGGTGAACTATCCCTTTAAGAAAACCCACTGAAATCTTTAAATATCCAGCACAGTGTGTACAAAACATTTTTGAAGATTGATTGTTATGAGTTTTGCATAGTTAAATGTGGAACACTTAGCCAGCTAAAATCTGCATTTGTTTTAAATTTTAATATATTTTAAATGTAATTTGTTCCAGTGATAGAAAATCTGAATTTTCAACATCTGTACTCCAGGCTTCATTGTCACATGATCCTTGAAAAATAATTCCAATATTTTAATTTAGAGCTTCAGAACAATTTCTTCATTTTTTTGGAAACCAGTAGTGTATTTAATTTAATATAATAATTATTATAATAACATAATTTGTTTGAAAGAACACTCTTCTGGCCAGTGCTCCAAGCAAAAGTTCAATGAAGATTTGTACCATTTTCTTCATTGCCTCACCTTGTAAGTTTCTGCAGTAAGTAGAAATATAGGACAAAAAGCTTTAAATAGTATGCATTTCATATAATACAAAATCTGAATTCTGAAACCTTCTCATCTCGACGCGTTTGACAAGAAACTAAAGCTGTCTGCTGATTATTCCGTCAACTTTCTTTTGAAATATGTTGCTCAAACATGTGATGAAATATAGACCAACTTAGTTTTTGTACTAAACTTTGATATTTTTGTTCACAGATATCATATCTACTACCAAAAATTTAAGAGAGATAGAAAGTCAGTTCCCACTGCAGCATGTGCAATAATACAGGCTTTAGCTGAACTAGTCAGAACAAAAGTACACAAGCCAGAGAGGCAGTCAGTTTTCTCTGGGTCACATTCCCCAGCATGCCTCAGAGCAAGACTCATTATCATATATTCATGCAATATCGTTTAAACCAAACAACCTTCTGTTCTTCCGTCTATCTTATCTCTTTCTCTTTACAAATAAAGGAAGTAAAGGAAACTTAAATAATCAAGACAGGAGAAAAAGGTGCTTGTTTAATGTATTGTCTCAGTTGTTAGTGTATAGCAAGACATAACCAATATCCTGATGGCGATCAGATGCTCAGGCCCTTGATCTCAGTCATCTGTGTGTCCAGTTGGTTGCTGTCATGCAAGCAGGCATCAAGCAGTGGTGATGAAGGAGCAAGAGGGGATAGGAAGGTGGTCTTTGTGTGTGTGTGTGTGTGTGTGTGTGTGTGAGAAACGAGCGAAAAGGAGGGAGAGAGAGAGAAAAAAAGGGAGACATACTGAATCACTAAGGCTGCACTCACCCGCTTGAATAGTCTATGGTCCATCAAGGGGCTTTGCATTAACAGCAAAACAACACCAAACAGCTATTAGCACACAGCAGATATCACGATGGAGAAGGAGGGTGAGGAAAAAGAGCCAAGGAAAGGGAGGAGCACCTCTCACTTATCCACTCATGAATAATGAATCACACTTTCAAGGATGAAAATAAGTTCCGTTATTATGAAATAAAATAGTTTTAACACAACAAAGAAAAAAAAAAAGAAATAAAAGAAAATACAGAAACAAAACATGAAGCTTTCCAAATGTCACATGTGTCTCAGCTGTGTTTCAGGTAGTGGATAAATGGCATGGCCAGTAGAGGGCGATGTGGCGGTGGGAGAATACCTGTGGCGGCAACGGCGGAGGAACCTCATGATCTTGCGGGCGGCCTGATCCTGCCTCTTTGTGAGAAGACTGCTTCTGAAACAGAAACATCGCACTTAAACACATTTAATTTCGCACATTACATCTTATACATGGATAAGATATCTTGCAGGGCATGTCTTATGGAACAGTTTCATATGAGCTATTGGCCGAGTTCAAAACATCAAACACCAGTTGGAATCAGATTCAGACCGTATTAAGAGGGAGTGATTAATCACATGGCAGTGTATTGAGTGCTACCTGAGTTTGTGCTGGACCAGTGCTGCGGTGGCCGGTCTGTGGTGGGGCCTCAGCCGGCCAAACTTCCTGTAGCTGCGGTAGCACTGCTGGATCAGCACGGCCGCCCGCCGGCTCTGCTGGAACTTCTTTTGCTCGTGGTAGCTGCGGAACTTACTCTGGATAAGGATGGCGGCCTGCGTCATCTTCTTATAAAGTGCATACTGATATATAAACACATTAATGAAGACATTAATGACAAAAGTATAATTCTGCCCTGTTCAACGCACATTGGCCACATACACACTGCAAAGTTTAGAAAGTGACAATCACATTTTAACAACACAAAGGTGAGTTAATGATACCAAATTTGTAATTTTTCGGTGGATTATCCCTTCAGAATTGACAGTTTTCTGATTTACAGTTAACTGTGACAGCTCTAATATACGTTTTGTATTTCTCATTTGCATTGTGAGTAGTAGATATACTATAGCTTCTGTCAAGATGATTTATGACTTTGACCTTTGACCTTTTGACAGGTTGAACTTCCGGTAACCTTATGATGGATGGGCGGGACAAATGAGATCAAGGGTTAACCTATGACCTTTCCACGCATCGATCATATGGTTTTGACAGAAAGTTTTACCCTATTGACCTGTTAGTTCTAAATTAAAACGGTATATGAAAGACTCCCCAATCATCGATCATGTGCTTTTGACAGAAAGTTTTACCCTATTGACCGTTAGTTTGTTTGAAGTGTGTGCCAGTTGTTTGAACTCTGTGTCAGTTAGTTTGTTTGAAGTTTGTGTCAGTTAGCTTGTTTGAAGTTTATCACAGTTATAAGGTTATGTGTGTGTGTGTGTGGTTATACGGCTTCTCCCCCCTCCCATTACATTCTTGAGCGGTGTATAGATGGGATCGGTGTGTTCTACATTTATATATATATAAAACATCATATAATTTATATAATCTAAAACACATTTTAATTATTTCACATATATATATATATATATATATATATATATATATATATATATATATATATATATATATATATATAAACATTATATAATTTATATAATCTAAAACACAATTAAAGGTTGAAAACACATTTTAATTATTTCACATTTATATATATAAAACATTATATAATTTATATAATCTAAAACACATTTTAATTATTTCACATTTATATATATAAAACATTTTATAATTTATATAATCTAAAACACATTTTAGTTATTTCACATTTATATATAAAACATTCTATAATTTATATAATGTAAAGCAATTTAACCAAGGTTGAAAAAACATTCTGTTCTTTTAAAAAAGGTTATAAATTAAACTGTATAAAAAATATACTGAAACCGACTGTTTCAGATAAAACAAGATCCAATTTTTTTTTCTTTTTAGAGAGCAGAAAAGAGATGTTTTCACACACCTTTGATCCTGACCTGCAAGTATTCACAGCGTCTGTGTTTGCACGCCACAGTGCACACTCGTCGGAATTTACCAACCAATCATAATATCTTCAAAGCCATTTTTTAATTAAAACCAAACGTATCTCACGCGGGAGTACCATGATTTTGACAGTTTTCTGACGGTTGACCTATGAATTACGGTGGGCGAGCGGCTAGCATCTCTTGTACCCCTCTCTCTCTCCCTCTAATGCCTGTGTACACACATTCGTCTCCAAGTCTTATTTTCTTCTTTTAATGAATATAAACACATTATACATTCACAAACAATATAAAACAAAACATTTACATTAGTTTTGTTCATCACTAAAAATATACATTTTACCAGGATCGGGGAATATATAATTGAACAGAATGAAGAATATGGTCTATTGAGGAACCCGGACGTGTCATTGACACAATTCAGTTAAATTCATTTCACATTTTTGTTGCAAGACATTTTCTATATTATATTCAAAACCTTTTATATCCATCTTTATATCATATCTTTTTCAAAAAGCTGTTTAATTATTTATTTTAACCGTACACCTACAGTACCACCATACAATAAAATGCTGCATGCATGTACACTTTTAAGCGATCTGAATTATGACTAGCCTATAAATTTCATCATAAGCCACACGTACCTTGTTATATCACTATAATATCCACGGCGCTATACAAATTTGTATTCTGATAAACCATATAAACAAGCGGACATACGCGTGGACCTATCAAGTTAAAAAAGAGACTTATCTCTATTTTAAACAATATTAAATTATATATGACGGCATGTTACTAAACCGGAACATACATTTTAAACAAGTATTCATCATTTTTATAAAACACATCGCAGTAACAGACATGTTACTAAACCAAAACAAATAATTTTATCATACATTTTTTTAATCATGTGTTCAATCAATACTTATACAACATATACAAACACATTTTAAACATATTTTAAACAAAAACTAATCATAAACGCAGCCTTCTCAAAATTACAGACGTGTAAAATCATGCTGATCACATATTATGGATATTCAGACTTTTAGCCATTAATACGTTTTAGGATAATGAAAAACACCAACGTCTGAGGGGTGTCAAAATATCTCCAGTCCCCCAAAACCCACTCAGACTCCAGGGGTTAAAGAATATGAAAATAAATAATTATATAATGACATCGGGCTACTAAAGCAATTCATTAAACAAAAAAAGGTATTCAACATTTAAGTTAATCAAACTTAAAAAACACACCATACTCTTCTTTTTTTTTTAAAAGATAACTTATTTTAAATGTGATAGCATAGTATATATACAATAAACATTTCTGATGATACATATAAAAAATGATCCCTTACAGTTTTAGACCGGTGAGAGATGTCCAAACATGAATGAAATATCCCCAAAATAAAATAATACGACTTATAAAATAACATAAAAATGATTAAATCATAAACAGAATCTCACAGGTCCTCGTAGTGAAATGTATGTGAGACCCGAGGGGCTGCTTCACACACACCCCGCGCAGGCGAGGGTGGAGTTCCAGACCGCATGATCTAAGTCAATGGTGTACATTATTTCAAAGCTAACATTAATGTAATGTTTTTTTAATAATCAGTACCCCTAGTACATCTGATGTCCGTTGATTCTTAATTCAACAAAATGATGATATATATTACCTAAAATATTTTAGATTTTTATATAATATTATATAATAAAAATTATTTATATCATATTATATCATATATCATATATATGATTATATTATATTAGATGCATCATGCATTAATCACTTTAGATTCTTTAAAGTTCTTATTTTTAGCACCATTTTCAAAGTTTTCATACCATCTCTCTCTCTCTCTCTCTCTCTCTCCCTCACACCCACCCACCCACACACACACACACACACACTCTCTCCCCCCTCTCTCTCACACACACACACACACACACACACACACTCTCTCTTTCTCTCTCCCTTTCCCTCTCCCTCTCTCTCTCTCTCTCTCTCTCTCTCACACACACACACACACACACACACACACAATGAAACATGAAGCCAAAGTCTTTCTGTATGTTTTTTAAAAATAAAACTTAAAATATTGATTTTGCTTTAAATCTATGCTGAGGAGCTCGTTTGTTTGTCACAGTATAGACTGTGAAGTTTAGATGAAGTTGCTTTATCTTTTAGAAGAAAGACCCTCGATCGTATTCAACCATTAAAGATGGTTCAGGAAAGACCCACGCGTCCTAGAGATGTAATTTATGTGCGTTGTTACGGTCGTAAACCTTTCACATATCTACGGTACTTTCAGACACAGATCAGGAAAGACATTTGCAGGCCCTCTGCTTAGCCGTCCCAAAATACCTCCATTTAAAAGCAAAAATATTAAAATGACCGCCTGTACATCTAACAGGCTGTAGTTCTATTTTATATGTTTTGTATTAAAAGTACTTACTTTTGTATTTAAATCCTTATTTAAAACAATATATTTAACCGACAGTATCCCCCCAACGTGTGTTTTCCATCAGTTGTTTGCCCTTCAGCCTTATTACGTAGTGCTTTTCATTTAGCCTACTGTAAGATCCCTTTACAATAGTGTAATTTCTTAAAGTTTATAGTTGTATTTTACTGTATCCCCATCCTTCTATCCTGTAGATTGTATGCGTACTGTAAAATAACAAAAATACATCTTGCTTAAAGTCACTAAAATAATTACACCCACAATTTGAAATGTGTTTAAACACATTGTGTGTCACTAAAGCAAGGCACACCGTCTATGGTCTCTTCATATAATTTATCCACCTGAGTGCTTTTCTCACACGAGTAGAAAACTCTTTCTCTTTGGATGTGTTTGGCTGAAACATAATTTCTACATCAGAATTTTTTTTAAATGTACGCTGAACTTTTCTCATTCGACAGAAATACTATTTTCAAATTATTTACCCGGCCTATAACACTCGGTGTAAATGTTCTTACCTAGAACAGAAAACATACACTTTGACTGTTTTGTAGATGCCAACAGATTATGTCAAGGGTGTTTCACATCTAAGAATCAAAATGTTTTGTAAATCACATTTTTCTTACACCTCGAGATTTAGCCCTATCAAGATTTCGGAGGTCCGTTCACAATTTGTTTGTCGGATCCTAGGTTTTTATGCGATCTTTGTGCGGCGTCATCGTAATAGGAATAAATGAAAATTAAGAAATTAAGTTACAGTTTTTCTCTTCGAGATATTTCTTTTAGCTCAACTTTGTGTCTGTCCAAAAGTGTGATCGCATGAAGCATCGAAGCAAAAATGAAGTCTAGCTGTTTTACACTTTAAACTATTACAACCTAAACAAATCAAACGGTACACTCGTTTACGTTTGAGCGCGTTAAAGTTTCCACACTCTTGTGAGATACATTTTATCCATAACCTTTTGTGTATTTGAGCGACCAAACCACTAAGAAAGAGAGTATAGCAAGAAAACTAACGTTTACAACGCATATAGAATTCAGAATACAATTGTTAAAGTATTTTTTTTTTTTTTTTGTTAAATGTTGATTTGTAAATGATATTTTTATTACTCCGTTAGATTTACTCATCGTGTTCGGATAGCGGATGACACAATTCACATTTTGTTTTAAGACTCCTGTAAGTTCATGCTAACTCTCGCGTGGGAAAGAGAGCGGGGTGAGCGTATTCTATTCATTTAAGAAAATTATTAAACATTTGCCCAAACTTTTTTATTATTTTGACAAAACACAACACAACGACATTAAAGAATGTTATCAGTTCCTACGACCATCTTCTTCGATTCAAATAAAGCAACATCTCTTGTGTACGTGTGTATGTGCTAAACATCTTTGCTTCTCCACTTCTCCAGATTTGTTAGATGGGCTACCGTTGTAATACAAACACATTTGAGAACTACGACGTTCTCACTTTTGTAACGGTTATAGAAAAATACCGTACACACTTTTGCATTTCATAATTCAGTGATTTTAGCTGTAATGGTCACATAAGACAAAAATTGTCAATGTGTGACTCGTAAACATGTATAATTCATTTATTTATTTTTACCAGAGATAGTCGACCGATCTGTTGACACGTTGTTTTGCAGTTTTCTCAGACTGCGGTCAAACATACACTGCCTGTTCATAGGAATTTTATGTATGACAATATCGCCCCAACATCGAGAGCTCTTGTTCATATAGCCGATGACCACATTCACATTGTTTCAGCATTTGCCGCTTGACATTAAAGAGTAGGCCTATGCGTACTCCCCTTCGGTCGTAAGCATTATCATCTACCGTGCGCTGAGATTTTTCTGCTTTGTCCACTTTTGACGGATTTGCTAGAGGGACTGTCACCTTGTTGTAACGTGATTACGTTTAAGATCCATAAGATTGCACTACATTCACCTGAAAAGGTTATACTCTTTTATACAGGAAATGTGTATCAGAATAACAATTACCTAATAGTGAAATCCACTCTTCTAAACTATTGTGAAAACTTTTAATGTTGATCTGTCCCAACAGCCGTGTATCTTTTTCATTGTTTTTTAGATAAAGACTAGTCTCAGAGTTTGGCCAACAGACAAAAACATGAACAAAATAGAGTACAAGATGATTAAATGATTGTCAAGAGAGTGTTTAAACTGAGCTTGTGATGCACTTTAGAGCTTTTTTTTCTGGTCTACCTGTGTCACAAAGACACATAATAGCCACTACCTCGACTTTTAAAATGAGTCTTACCATCTTCTGTTATGACTGTTACACTTAATACAAACCCATCTACAACACTAAAGTTAGACATTAAAAATCATGGATGTCATGGATGTGGTATTTTCATCGTATGCATCTCTAAACAGTACTTCAATAAATAAACCGCTGTTGATAAGTCGTTCATTTAAGTGAGAGGCGGGATGATTTTGACCGTTTAAGTCATTCATTGTGCTTAAGGTCTGATCCGGAAAACACACTACAACCATAACTGCGCTTTGTCGCGTCTACATAACCCATTCTTCTTTAAGAAAACCGCGAGGCGAACAGTTTCTGACATCTATTAATTCACTTCATTTTTTTCACCACCGCAAATGTTTTGTTTAGCATACATGTTAGTTTTAGTCAGTTACATAGGCGTCACGCATGAAGTTTATAGTTATTTTAAATAATTATGATAGAGTTACAGGTTTAGGTAAGTGGGGTGCCTGTAAGCGGTGACAACTTCGAGCATCGGAGACGACGGTGCTACTCAAATCGCACATAGCGTTATCTTTTAACAAAAACTATCGTAGTACGCGTTACTAAGACAAAATCTGTAACAGCGTTCATTAATATGTTGAAATGAAAATGAACATACAAAACTTTATAATGACCGTATAGCCTAACACCGCATAGACAAATGTTTGTTCTAACGCTTTCGCCCAAAAATTGCCTAAATTTCTTAACGGACGCTAGAGCGAACTGTAAACCACACACTTTCTCATCGCATTATGCTAAGAAACTGCACATGGTTAAAGCTATTACACCATAAACTGTCTAAAGTTGTTAATGTACAAGCACAGTAAACTATTTCTACAAAAAAATATCATTGCACTACTCTTTTTTTGCATATAATACATCGTTCAACAATACTTTTGCACACTCATTCGACCGTATTTATTACCGCCGTTCTCACGTTCCTGCTGTTCATAATGTATATATAATCCTTCATTGCTCCGTTCATAATGTACATACGATCCCTACATTGCATTCATATTTATATTCTGTATATACTCTGATCGATATTGTACGTATATAGCAACTACACTGTACATCATAGCTTTACTTACTCTGCACTTTTATGTATATAAAACACTATATTCTCGCGCTTCTGGTGAGATGCTAACCGCATTTCATTAGCTCTGTACTTGTACTCTGCATAATGACAATAAAGTTGAATCTAATCTAATCTAAACAAGTACAATCTTCCAAGACTTTGCTCAGTCTTTTTGTTTCAATTTGTTTAAACGACTTTCGCATTCTTATCTTATTTTCACCAACTAAGCGTAATTCCTAGGCCTTGCGGATTGTTTTCAAGTTTTGGCCCTCAAACTCCTTGTTCATACGTAGCGATATCTCTGTGAATTTGCTCGATTTCATAAAATATCTTTTACGTTATATCATTATCCTATCCTAGTTTATATCAGATACAAGTTTGTTTCTTCATATTTCTCTTACATCTACCCCCGTTAGAGTATCCGCGACAGTATACTCATTGTAATGTGCTAAATCATTAAAATCCAAAAAATGAACTCTGAGAAAGAATATCCGATGAGAGGATTCAAACTTTTATTTCAACAAAACAGTGTTGAATTTACAATGAAGTAATGAAGAAAGTGATCAAATTGTTATTACAAACAATAGGGATGACATGACATCACAAGTTATCTAGCCAGAAAAGAAAATCTCGGCAGGCCCTCAAGTTTTGTTCTACTATGAAATCAACGACGGTTTCAATAATTTCAGGTATGGCGAAACCATAATGTTTAGCGACTAACATCACACACAAATCCGTTATGCACGTACACAGACAGAGAGTCTAGTTAATGTACATCTCGCCGCTACATTCGGCCGTCACATACAGAATTTTTCTGGTCGTTACACAAATCGGCGCCTTGCTGGTCGTATACAAGCTCGTCAAATCGGGCCACGGATTATTTTTCAGTCTTCTTACAACGTCCATTTCTTTCTTGAGATTTGTTACGCGCTTGGAATCCGTCGTACAATCATGATTCGGATCAGACGCATCGTCTATGATTTTACGCATCAGATCAATCATTTGCTCTCTGTAACATTGTTTAAACATAGAGTCTATGTTGGCTTTTACAGGACACATCTTTCCTTCGTCACGCCGCACTCCACTCGATCATCCGCAGCAGCGCTGGTAGTAGCAGACATCCTTTTCAGAATTTGTTCCAAGAAGTAAACCGAGCGTTTTTTTAAATCCACGACGATCCAGTGTTTTTAAAATCCACGACGATCCAGTGTTTTTTCAAATGGTTCAGATCCGTCGAAGCCTTATTATTTGAAAATTTGAGAGTGCGTCAGTTTCAGACAAAGCCGTTTCTGTCAGTCCAGGTAGATACTGACAGATACTCCATCGACCGCGCTGTAAAACCCTTGTTCGCAGATCATAAAGAAAACCTGCGATAACTGCAGAGTTTTATGAGGTCAGCCGCTCCACAGGGTATAAAGACTAGCCGTTAGTCGACGAGGAAGTAGCGGTGATCTTCTGTACATTCGAGCAAAAAAAAAAAGGTGTTGCGCTCAAAAAGCAGAGGAGGGTGAAGGGCCGTAGTTAGGGGTTTGACTTGCGAGAAATATGAAGAAACAAAACTTGTATCTGATATAAACTAGGATAGTATAATGATATAACGTAAAAGATATTTTATGAAATCGAGCAAATTCACAGAGATATCGCTACGTATGAACAAGGAGGTTGAGGGCCAAAACTTGAAAACAATCCGCAAGGCCTAGGAATTACGCTTAGTTGGTGAAAATAAGATAAGAATGCGAAAGTCCGTTTAAACAAATTGAAACAAAAGACTGAGCAAAGTCCTGGAAGGAGATTGTACTTGTTTAATAGATTAGATTCAACTTTATTGTCATTATGCAGAGTACAAGTACAGAGCTAATGAAAATGCGAGTTAGCATCTCACCAGAAGCGCAAGAATATAGTGTTTTATATACATAAAAGTGCAGAGTAAGTAAAGCTATAGATGTACAGTGTAGTTGCTATATACGTACAATATCGATCAGAGTATATACAGAATATAAATATGAATGCAATGTAGGGATCGTATGTACATTATGAACGGAGCAATGAAGGATTATATATACATTATGAACAGCAGGAACGTGAGAACGGCGGTAATAAATACGGTCGAATGAGTGTGCAAAAGTATTGTTGAACGATGTATTATATGCAAAAAAAGAGTAGTGCAATGATATTTTTTTTGTAGAAATAGTTACTGTGCTTGTACATTAACAACTTTAGACAGTTTATGGTGTAATAGCTTTAACCATGTGCAGTTTCTTAGCATAATGCGATGAGAAAGTGTGTGGTTTACAGTTCGCTCTAGCGTCCGTTAAGAAAATTAGGCAATTTTTGGGCGAAAGCGTTAGAACAAACATTTGTCTATGCGGTGTTAGGCTATACGGTCATTATAAAGTTTTGTATGTTCATTTTCATTTCAACATATTAATGAACGCTGTTACAGATTTTGTCTTAGTAACGCGTACTACGATATTTTTGTTAAAAGATAACGCTATGTGCGATTTGAGTAGCACCGTCGTCTCCGATGCTCGAAGTTGTCACCGCTTACAGGCACCCCACTTACCTAAACCTGTAACTCTATTCTATCATAATTATTTTAAATAAACTATAAACTTCAATGCGTGACGCCTATGTAACTTTAGAGATGCATACGATGAAAATACCACATCCATGACATCCATGACTTTTAATGTCTAACTTTAGTGTAGTAGATGGGTTTGTATTAGTATAAGAGTCATAACAGAAGATGGTAAGGCTCATTTTAAAAGTCGAGGTAGTGGCTATTATTTGTCATTGTGACACAGGTAGACCAGAAAAAAGCTCTAAAGTGCATCACAATCTCAGTTTAAACACTCTCTTGACAATCATTTAATCATCTTGTACTCTATTTGGTTCATGTTTTTGTCTGTTTGACCAAACTCTGAGAATAGTCTTTATCTAAAAAACAATGAAAAAGATACACGGCTGGTGGGCCAGATCAACATTAAAAGTTTTCACAATAGTTTAGAAGAGTGGATTTCACTATTAGGTAATTGTTATTCTGATACACACTTTCCTGTATAAAAGACTATATCTATAACCTTTTCAGGTGAATGTAGTGCAATCGTATGGATCTTAAACATAATCACGTTACAAACAAGGCGAATAGTCCCTCTAGCAAATCCTTCAAAAGTGGACAAAGCAGAAAAATCTCAGCGCACGGTAGATGATAATGCTTACGACCGAAGGGGAGTACGCATAGGCCTGCTCTTTAATGTCAAGCGGCAAATGCTGAAACAATCTGAATACGGTCATCGGCTATATGAACAAGAGCTTCTAGATGTAGGGCGATATTGTCATGCTGTAAAATTTCCTATGAACAGGCAGTGTATGTTTGACCGCAGTCAGAGAAAACTCTTCATCAGAAAAATGCAAAACAACGTGTCACAGATCGGTCGACTATCTCTGGTAAAAATAAATAAATAAATTATACATGTTTACGAGTCACACATTGACAATTTTTTAGAGATGTTGCTTTATTTGAATCGAAGAAGATGGCCGTAGGAAATGATAACATTGTTTAATGTTAATGTCATCATGTCATGTTTTGTCAAAATAATAAAAAGTTAGGTCAAATGTTTAATAATTTTTTCTTAAATGAATAGAATGCGCTCACCCCGCTGTCTTTCCCACGCGAGAGTTAGCATGGACTTACAGGAGTCTTAAAATAAAAATGTGAATTGTGTCATCGGGTATCCGAACACGATGACTAAATCTAACGGAGTAATAAAAATATCATTTACAAATCAACATTTAACAAAAAATAAAATAAAAAATACTTTAACAATTGTATTCTGAATTCTATATGCGTTGTAAACGTAGTTTTCTCGCTATACTCTCTTTCTTAGTGATTTGGTCGCTGAAATACACAAAAGGTTATGGACAAAATGTATCTCACAAGAGAGTGGAAACTTTAACTAACGAGTGTACCGTTTGATTTGTTTAGGTTGTAATAGTTTAAAGGGCAAAACAGCTAGACTTCATTTTTGTGTCGATGCTTCATGCGATCACACTTTTTTGGACAGACACAAAGTTGAGCTAAAAGAAATATCTCAAGAGAAAAACTGTAACTTAATTTCTTAATTTTCATTTATTCCTATTACGATGACGCCGCCACAAAGATCGCATAAAAAACCTACGGTCCGACAAAAAATTGTGAACGGCCGTCCAAATCTTGATACGGCTAAATCTCGAGGTGTAAGAAAAATGTGATTTACAAAACATTCGGATTCTTATATGTGAACACCCTTGACATAATCTGTTGGCATCTACAAAACAGTCAAAGTGTATGTTTTCTGTTCTAGGTAAGAACAGAAACACCGAGTGTTATAGGCCGGGTAAATAATTTGAAAATAGTATTTCTGTCGAATGAGAAAAGTTCAGCGTACATTTAAAAAAATTTCTGATGTAGAAATTATGTTTCTGCCAAACACATCCAAAGAGAAAGAGTTTTCTACTCGTGTGAGAAAAGCACTCGGGTGGATAAATTATATGAAGAGACGATAGACGGTGTGCCTTGCTTTAGTGACACACAATGTGTTTAAACACATTTCAAATTGTAGGTGTAATTATTTTAGTGACTTTAAGCAAGATGTATTTTTGTTATTTTACAGTACGCATACAATCTACAGGATAGAAGGATGGGGATACAGTAAAATACAACTATAAACTTTAAAGTTAAATTACACTATTGTAAAGGGATCTTACAGTAGGCTAAATGAAAAGCACTACGTAATAAGGCTGAAGGGCAAACAACTGATGGAAAACACACGTTGGGGGATACTGTCGGTTAAATATATTGTTTTAAATAAGGATTTAAATACAAAAGTAAGTACTTTTAATACAAAACATATAAAATAGAACTACAGCCTGTTAGATGTACAGGCGGTCATTTTAATATTTTTGCTTTTAAATGGAGGTATTTTGGGACGGCTAAGCAGAGGGCCTGCAAATGTCTTTCCTGCTCTGTGTCTGAAAGTACCGTGGATATGTGAAAGGTTTACGACCGTAGCAACGCACATAAATTACATCTCTAGGACGCGTGGGTCTTTCCTGAACCATCTTTAATGGTTGAATACGATCGAGGGTCTTTCTTCTAAAAGATAAAGCAACTTCATCTAAACTTCACAGTCTATACTGTGACAAACAAACGAGCTCCTCAGCATAGATTTAAAGCAAAATCAATATTTTAAGTTTTATTTTTAAAAAACATACAGAAAGACTTTGGCTTCATGTTTCATTGTGTGTGTGTGTGTGTGTGTGTGTGTGTGAGAGAGAGAGAGAGAGAGAGAGAGAGGGAGAGGGAAGGGAGAGAGAAAGAGAGAGTGGTGTTGTGTGTGTGTGTGTTGTGAGAGAGAGAGGGGAGAGAGTGTGTGTGTGTGTGTGTGTGTGGGGTGTGGGTGTGAGGGATGAGAGAGAGAGAGAGAGAGAGAGAAGATGGTATGAAAACTTTGAAGATGGTGCTAAAAATAAGAACTTTAAAGAATCTAAAGTGATTAATGCATGACGCATCTAATATAATATAATCATATATATGATATATGATATAATATGATATAAATAATTTTTTATTATATAATATTATATAAAAATATAAAATATTTTAGGTAATATATATCATCATTTTGTTGAATTAAGAATCAACGGACATCAGATGTACTGGGGGTACTGATTATTAAAAAAACATTACATTAATGTTAGCTTTGAAATAATGTACACCATTGACTTAGATCATGCGGTCTGGAACTCCACCCTCGCCTGCGCGGGGTGTGTGTGAAGCAGCCCCTCGGGTCTCACATACATTTCACTACGAGGACCTGTGAGATTCTGTTTATGATTTAATCATTTTTATTTTATTTTTAAGTCGTATTATTTTATTTTGGGGATATTTCATTCATGTTTGGACATCTCTCACCGGTCTAAAACTGTAAGGGATAATTTTTTATATGTATCATCAGAAATGTTTATTGTATATATACTATGCTATCACATTTAAAATAAGTTATCTTTTAAAAAAAAAGAAGAGTATGGTGTGTTTTTTAAGTTTGATTAACTTAAATGTTGAATACCTTTTTTTGTTTAATGAATTGCTTTAGTAGCCCGATGTCATTATATAATTATTTATTTCATATTCTTTAACCCCTGGAGTCTGAGTGGGTTTTGGGGACTGGAGATATTTTGACACCCCTCAGACGTTGGTGTTTTTCATTATCCTAAAACGTATTAGTGGCTAAAAGTCTGAATATCCCATAATATGTGATCAGCATGATTGTACATGTCTGTAATTTG